>NC_139351.1:20526671-20771671 GCF_055883805.1 Amblyomma maculatum | reverse complement strand
ACGGAGGACTTCCACCGTTCGTCTCGCTCATGGCTCAGAAAGAACTGGCAGATAATTTCGCAGTGGCGAACGGCAGCGGCAATTTCGGCTCGGGCGGTGCACATATACAGATCCGCCGCCACCGATCTGGCTCTCTGATTGCCACCGCACAGGGGTTGCATTGGAGGAGGAGCGAAGAAAGGAATTAAGTTCGAGCCGGTGCTTTGACAACCGTAGACTGGCAGGAAGAGGGGGGAGGGGGGCGGCGTGTACACCCAGCGGCAAACGATGAGGGCAGAAGCGCGCGCAGCAAGCGGACAACGCGATAAAGGGACGAGGGAAGAGATAGCAGCGACTGACTGATGCTGCTGACGCCGATAGTGAGTCGACCCCAGCTGCGGAGTTGGTTTCAGGGACAACGCCGCCGATGCGTACGCAAACAATATGATCCCTTCGCTTCCGCAGCGCCAAGAACCAGGTCTAGCCGTGGGAAGGTGGTCACGGATTCGTCGACGTGTAGGTGCCTACGTGAAATATGCGGCGCGTCGGCAGCTGAAGAGCACCCTATCCGCCACACAGGAACAGGGGGGGGGACCCTCCCCTCCTCTTTCTGCATGGCGGCGACGGTGTTCTATGCAGTCACGTTATCTTGACTCTCTAGCGGCGTCAGCGGCATCCAGCGGTATCAGTCGGTCGCTGCTAGCGCTGGGGGGATGAAAGGGGGGCGGAGTTGGTTACGAGGCCGACGCCGACGCGAAACCCAGTAACGGACGCCAAAGAGCTGCGCTCTAAAAAAGACAAATAAGAGGGAGGGAAAGACGCACACCGCAACAGCCGTCGTCCACTACCTAAGCGGTGGCGGGTGCAATGACGGCCTACTATAGATAAGAGAGAGAGAGAGAGAGAAAGAACATTTATTGCACCCGTCAAAAGGTTGGTGAGGATCCGAGGCGAAGCTCTGTCCCAACCATGTTCTCCCCCTCAGCCGTCGACCTGGATCCCTTGGATCTTAGCAGCGGCCAGGGCAAGACGGATGACTTCTCGTTGCCCTTTTTCGTCCTGCTTGAGAAGTAGTACCTCCCAGGACTCATCTGTTCGGTCAGGTTCTACAAATATAGGACACGTCCATATATAGATCATGTCCGCTATGCCATCGCAACGTTTGCACCTGGGGCTAAAAATTTCCGGGTGCCACTTGCTGTAAAGCTGGGGGTTCGGGAATACTCCAGTCTGTAGCTTACGCCACATAACCTCCTCGCTTTTGGTGAGTTGCTTACACGCTTTTGGTAGTACTGATCTGCCTAATTTGTAATGATTTACGATATCTTGGTAGGTGTTAAGGTCATCGTCGAACTGCAGGGGCTCCTCATCGCGCAAGGGGTACGGGGTTGCGCATAAGTCGTCACTGGGATCCCGGAATGTAGCTAATCCTCGGGCCAGTACGTGCGCTTTCTCGTTCCCCCTCAACTCCTGGTGCGCCGGTGTCCAAATGAGCGCGACCTGCTCTGCCGGTGGTGAACCACTGGCCAACACTCTTGCTGCTATGGCCGAAATGCGGCCCGCGTCAAAGTTTCTAATCGCTGATTTCGAGTCTGTAACTATAATTTTGACCTGTTGTTGTGTTAGAGCTAGCGCGATGGCCTCCTCTTCCGCCTCCGTTGTGGTCGAATTTCTGGTGCTGCAGCATACTACCGAGCCCCCGTCTTCTCTAGTTGCTACTGAAACACGTCCCCTACCGTTCGCGCATTGTGCGGCATCTGTATATAAGACGTCCTGTCTTCCCTCAAAACGGGCTTGCAGCGCTGTTGCTCTATCACTCCTCCGGCTCTCATGGTAAACGGGGTGCATGTTTTTGGGGAGCGGAGGTATTTTTAATTTGTCTCTAACCTGTCTAGGTACTTTTTCTGTACGTCTGGAGCATGCTTGCGGCTCATACCCCAGTTTTTCCAAAATGCTCCGACCAGTACGACTGCGCAGCAGTCTCTGGTATTGTGATGTCCTTGCAGCTTCAATGAGCTCTTCGAGGGTATTGGAGACCCCTAGTCTCATAATCTTGTTTGTCGATGTATTGGGTGGTAAACCTAGTGCGGTTTTTATCCCTTTACGAATGAGAACGTCAAGTTTCTCCTTTTCTGCCTTGTGAAGCCGTAAATACGGCGCCACGTAGACTATCCTACTGATTATAAAAGACTGGACTAGCCTAAGGAGGTTAGCTTCTTTCATTCCCGCATGTTTGTTTGCGATCCGCTTCAGGAGTCTACAGGTTTGACTGGTGCTAGCGTCTAGCCTCTGTATCGTTTCCGAGTTCCTGCCGTTGGCCTGAATTCGTAATCCCAGAACTCTAATGGTTTCCACCGTTGGTATAACGTTACCGTTGACCCTGAGTGTTATTTTCGGGTTTTCCTGCTTTATACGCCGACGATGGGGCGATCGCATTGACGTGAGAACGAGCGCTTCCGATTTCTCGGCCGAACATCTGAGCCCGATCGGTTCTAAGTATCTTTCTATAACTTCGATTGCCCGCTGGAGTGTCTGTTCAATTTCACCATCACTGCCCCTGCACATCCACAGTCAAGTCATCTGCATATAATGTATGGTGTAGTCCTTGGATTTCGTCGAGTTTTGGGTGCCAATCATGGCGATATTAAACAGCGTCGGGGACAACACCGATCCCTGTGGTGTGGCTTTATTTCCCAGTCGAATACCTTCTACTGTGTGTCCCCCCATACTGATAGTTGCCGTTCTATCGCTGAGGAAGTCGCGTATGTAGTTGTACGTGCGAACTCCAACATCTAATGCACTGAGATTCTGCAGAATAGCCGAGTGCTTCACGTTGTCAAAAGCTTTTGACATGTCTAGACCAACGATCACCCTGGTGTCTACTGTTGAATTGTGTATGATCTGTTCTTTTAGCTGCAGCATGACATCGCATGCGGCCAAATGCGGTCTAAATCCTATCATGGTGTTCGAATAGATATCGTTGTCCTCCAAAAACCGGTTCAGCCGGGCCTGAACAACATGCTCCATTAGTTTCCCCACGCATGACGTGAGCGAGATCGGACGCAAGTGTTCGAAACCCGGCCGCTTTCCCGGCTTCGGGAGGGATACGAGGTTTACGGCCTTCCATGTCGCCGGCAGCCGACGGGCCTCCCAACACTCCTGCATGAATGCTGCGAGGTGTCGGATCAACGCGTCGTCCAAGTTTCTTAGCATTCGATTGTTGACTCTGTCCGGACCTGCAGCAGTCTTTGTTCTCAGTCTATTTATTTCTGCCCGGACTTCGGCAACCGTTATCGGGCTATCTAGCTCCGGGTTTTCCTGGCCCTTATAATGAGGCATTTGTTGGCCTATACCCTCTGCACAGTTCAAATGCCGGTCTCGGACTTGGGCTATGAGAGTAGCCGCGGTCCCATCAAAGGTATGTATTAGCCTGTGAATTTGCTGCCTGGCCTCCAGTTAAGATTTGTCGGGATCTAGAAGATGCCGAAGTGCCACGTACTTGCGTTCCCGATATTCCTGTCCAGTTTTTCACAAATGCTGCCCCAGTTTTGCCTCGTTAAAACAAGCGGATATTCTTCAATTTCTTTGTTAAGCACTGCCCATTCTCTGCGCAAGTTCCTATTCCCTCTTTTCTGTGTGAGTCTCGTTTCTAGATCCTTCTTCTTACGCCAGAGCCTGACCATGTGACGGTCTACTCCTTCAATGTCCTCGTCAACCTCCACCTCCTCCGTTGCATCGTTGACCGACTGAATGACCTTTTTATTCCAATCGTCAATGTTACTTATGCCTTCCTCGTCACCTGTGCAGCCATTTCGGAAAGCCTCCCAGTTCACCAACGTTGCCTTTTTGGTGCGGACGACCGGTGGGCCGTTATCTACTACGATTTCTATAATTTTATGGTCGCTGCCTAAGTTTTCACCTGTGTTGTACCACGTGGCGTAAATGCAGCCTCCGGTTAGAGTTAAGTCCGGAGATGTGTCTACCGAAACGCTGTTACCCTGGCGGGTTGGTTTCAGAGGATCCGTCAGAAGCAATAAGCCATTCTGCTGGATGCTGTTCCATAGTTCTCGTCCTTTTACCTGCGTGTATCTATACCCCCATGCCGTGTGATGCGCGTTAAAGTCCCCTACTATCAACAGGGGTCCTCCTTTCGCGATCACTCGCGCTTTGGCGAATAGCTCATTGAAGTTGCATTGACGTTTTTGTCGAGGCGGGCTATATACATTGAGGATGAATAGACTTTTGAATTTTTTTTGTGGGATTATCTCGATTAGTATATGGTCAACATTTGTTGTTCCGGTATTATGCTGGAGCACCGTTATATTCCTTTTGACAAGGGTGACCACTCGCGTGTTGTCATCTCGTCCCGCGTATGATTTGTAACTCGCTAGCTTAGCGTGCTTACTGTACTCCTGCAATGCGATTACTTCGGGTTTGTCAATGTTCGTCAAAAACGTTTCCAGTACCGCGCGTTTGCGACTGAAGCCCCTACAGTTCCACTGCCAAATGGTATTTCTACGGTGATGCAGAGCCATTTTTAATGTTATGAATCCCTTGGTAAACCAACTGAATTCGCTCGTCTCTCCTAGCCATTTCGACCCGCATCTCTGCCATAGCACTGTTCAGGCGTTCTAACGCGGTCATAACTTGTTGTTGGAAAATTTTGTCGTCGTCTTCTTTTTTAGCGAAACGTTTTACCAATCCTTGGACGCGGGTTTCGAGATCCGGCTCGGGACCTCTTTTCTTTTTTGCTGTAGAAGGACTGTCCCTAGGGGTCTTTTCCTGTTCCTTCTGCGGTGCCTCCGCTACCGGCATTTCGGTCTCCATTGGTTGTGAAATTTTGCCTATTGCAATGATTTGTTCCTGCAGTACCTTAACTTGCGCCTGTAACAACTGATTATGTTTTTTTAGAGCCTGAACCTCAGCTGAGTCCTGAGAGTCACTACGCACTCCTTTTGATGGTGTCTGCGGCGGTTTCTGCTGCTGCTGCTGCTGCTGCGGCTGTTGCTTTGGTCGAGAGCCCTCCATTATCGTCTTGGACGACGGCGGCTGCAGTCGTGGGAACGAAGAGGAACGGGTTCTTGTACGGCGCTGGGACCGGATGTGGGACTCACTACGCCCATCGCGACGAATAAAGCGGACCTGTTGCAGCTTCTTGGCCTTCTCCTCGGCGGCTAGCTTCTGTTTGGCTGCCTCCTCGGCGGCTAATTTTGCTTCCCACTTTCTCTTCTTGATAACGTAGGGTGTACGGAAGAGTTCTTTGCAGCGTCTGTCTCCCGTTAGGTGGCCCTTTCCACATAGGCGACATTGGGGAGTGCACTGGTGATCTTCGGGCGGCGATACCACCCCACAGCCACGGCACTTAGGTTTTTCACTATCGCACACATCTGAGCGATGACCAAGTTCCCCACATCTGAAGCAAACTTCATATCTTTTTTTGAACAATCGACATGGCATAAGCATGCCTTCAATCCTGACAAATCTTGGGACTTCAGATTCCAAAAAGGTGATAATAATAGCGGAAGTCTTCCTCATCCGCCGCACCCCAGCGACCGTTGGGTTCTGTGGATCCTTCCTCAATGCTCTGAACAACTGTTCTTCAGTTCTCCACATCCACACAGATCCCATGGACGACTTCTCGGCCGTAATCCTCCGGTGCGATCAGATTGGCCACCACTTCATGCTCCTTGTCATCGAGTTTAAAGCAACGGATTGCGGCTACCTTCACGCCTCGACTAAAGTCCAAGGAATGAAAGAGCACCGTACCTTGCTTTCCGTTGACACACCATGAGTCCAGCTCCGACCAGCTGATTCTGGCAGCCATGGCGAGGGCCTGACTAAGCAGCGGGCCTGACGTGCGTTTAATGACGGCTAGACCTTCACGAGGCCTAATAATCACCTTGATACCTTCTTCCGGGAACCTCGGAAGAATCATAGCTATTGACCGTTCAGCCAATTTTCTTCTAGTTGCTTTAGCAGCGCCATGAGCGGCTTCCCCGTTTGGAACGCGGTGTTGCACCACTTTGTCCTCCTTGGAATCATTCAGAAGCGTCCGCTTGGTTTTCGATTCAACCTTTTTCCTGAGCGTTTGTACCCAGGTGCTGTCGTAGTCTTCTGGATCGAGGTCAGTACCTTCTACGGTCACGTGCATCGTCATTTTTGGTCCACAAACGCGGCGGTAGACCAGCGGTGAAGGGGCCTCCGGGCCGGTCTCCTCGGCCGAAGCCGCGCTAGGCCAAACGGGCGCTAGCGTTTCGCAGGTGGTCCGCACAAGACCGACAATAAAAACCAAACTGCTGCACTCACAGTCACAAATCCGGTGTCCACAAGCTCACGACGCCTTCCGACGCACAATGGCACCAGTTGGTTGGTTGGTTGGTTCATAGGAAAGGAAAGGCGCAGTATCTGTCACACTTGCTCTGTGGACACCTGAACCGCGCCGTAAGGGAAGGGATGAAGGTGGGAGTGAAAGTGGATAGAGAGAAAGGGGGGCCGTAGTGGAGGGCTACGGAGTAATTTCGACCACCTGGGGATCTTTAACGTGCGCTGACATCGCACAGCACACGGACGCCACTTCGTTTCGCCTCCATCGAAACGCAGCCGCCGAGGCCGGGATTCGATCCCGGGAACTCCGGCACAACACAATGGCACCACTGAAACCAAATTCCGGTGAAAATTTCTGGCACATCGAGACAAAAAGTGTGAGCCGACGCAAAACGCGTCCGCACTCCTTAGCCCCTTGTTGCCAACCCCCTACTATATAGATAAAAATTGGTGGCCGGCTAGCCCCCGCCGCAAGCGTCGTTGACCGGTCGTCCCAGCCCCTTAGGGCCAGGAACAGCCGGCTGGGACGGCCTGGAAATTCAGACGTCGTCAATGGCGGGTGCCCTAGTTACAAGAACTATTTTTTTTATTCCTCAACCATTGTCAGCGCGGCGTCCCGAGTGGAGTCACGTGATTACTCTTTTCAAGCAGCACACAGCTGTTAGTCAAGTTAAACACTACTTGCGAAATAAATTATAGCTGAATCAATAAGTGCACATTTTAAAAATAAGTTTCGTGCCGTGCAATGGGGCAAGTGCGCAACGTCGGGGTGACGCAGTGATTACGGCGCTCGACTCTTGTGCCCAAGGATGCGGGATCGAATCCCGGCCTCGGCGTCCAGTTTTCGATGCCGGTGAAAAGCAAGACACCCGTGTGCTGAGCGATGTCAGTGCACGGTAAAGAACCCTAGGTGATAGAAATTTCGGGTATCCTCCGCTTCGGCGCCTCCCATAGCCTGATTCGCTTTGGGACGCTAAACGACAGTATCTAAACAACTGCAAATGTACTTCACAAGAATTACTACATTTCTATTTTTGTACGGAAAAAATCTATTTTTCCCATTTTCGAAGTATAATGTAAGCATAATATCAGGCCACTCATTTTCGACTGATCATAAAATTAGTGTCACATGCAACGCCACGTTGTATATTCACATATTCAGCTTGTATTCGGAACAACGTCGCACTACCTAGCCCCACAAGCTGTTATTCGAAACTCTAGGCACTGTATTCGAAACAGAGCTTTTGGATCATACCAGTTGTGAAACTCCGCTTCAAAAAGTGACCGGCTTTTGCAGGCATTTTTCGCCTGTCTATGAATTGTCGCGCCATCTGAAGCGTTCAATACAAGCTTTTCGCTACTGCCCCCATTGCCTTTTGGAAATCAAAATTTTCTGTCTTCTTTTCCATCTTAATTAACTTTCCCACTGTCATTATAATAAGTTTTGCCGCTGCAAGTATTCAACTGATTTTATTTTCAATTAAGGTTGTGCATTTATCAACAATAAGTAAGTTTGGAATTTAGACACAGTGTTCTTTAATGGCCGCGGGTGCCGCCACCATCCGTAAACACCCGAATTTTGACAAATCAAAAACCGCCGTTTTTCGATAAATGGGCACTATGTGAAGTTTCGAAAATAATAGTATTGAAGAGCTCTGATTTCAAGTATCCTGAAGCGTACGTTCCGGCCTAGAAGTTTGGCATATATAAAAAATGTATTTTGAATATCGAGCAATCCTTGAAATATAATACAGACGAGTATTCTAGATATCTTAAGGATGAATCTGAAATATTTAATAAGGAAATTACCAACCTATTTATACTATACCTTGGGCTCATTCCTGACTAAATCTATTTAATATACATTTCGAATATCCCTCCTGATTGTTCGGGGCGTACTACTCTTTGCTAAGGGGTAGGAGCTCGGAATCCATTAAAGCCACTTGAGTACGACCTGGGACCAGCTGAACCAATTAGAGGCTGCTAAAAGTCTTCAATTTTATTTATTTTGGGGCGTACAAATGTTTGCAGTTTCACTGTCGAAATGTGAAGGCTGGCTGTCGAATTAAGCTCATGCGACTTTTATCAGCTTTGCAATGTTAATTGACAGTGCAGTCGACAATGCAATGCATAAGCTCTAATTTTAGTCAGATGGTCCGACTAAATTTCGAACCAAAGCTCTAAAGCTGCCAATTTTTCTTGTTCGCGGGGGTGGTCACAATCATTTATTTATTCTTTTGCACAAGAAGTTGTTTCGACCGAGGTCCTATTGGCCCAGGCCCTCACAAATCTAGGTAGAGCTCCTACTCCGGAGTCCCAATGGCGTCTGACGCCGCTCGCGCCCTGGTGACCAAGGTCCGCTGGGGCTGTAGGTCATGGTAGCTGAGCAGCGCCGCCTCCCAAGCCTCCATAGAAGGGAGTGTAATGAATGATTGGGAACGGTGGGGATTGGATGGACAGGCCTAGACCATGTGGAAAACATGCGAGAAGGTCGCTCCACACAGGCTGCACCGCCAACAAAGTCTGTATTGAAGTCGTTCAAGACTGCCGGGCACAGCATTGAGTTTGAAAAAAATTTTGGAGAAGGAGCCTCTCTGCTCTCCAGAGGCCTTTACAAAGTTCCGGACAGCGACGGTGGCATTCCTTATAATATGTAGTGCCGTTGAGAACAGAGGGCCCGGTTTCTTTGAACCGTTTGAACCCCGGATAAACAAGCCTTCATACCGGGTGGTGGTGGTGGTGAAAACATTTATTACATTGCACAGATGTATATACACTAGGTGGGATGCCTAGACAGGCACTCCATTGGCGTTTGCCTCAGCCCGGGCGCGCTGCGTCAAGACCTTTTGGGCCTCTAGGGTGCAGCAGCCGGACAGGGTTCTCTCCCCCAGTTCTCTCGGGTGGGGTTTGGGATAGGGGGCAAAGATGGGGTTTTCTGGCAGGCCCACACCACGTGGTAGGTGTCAGACACCTCCCCACAGTGCGAGCACAGCCCGTCGAATTGCGGATCAAAATGTTTTAGAGTAGCCGAGCACAACATTGTATTGGGGAGCAGGCGCAAGAGCACCCGCTCGTTAGCCTTCCCAGCCCTTTGCACGGGGGGGGGGGGGGGAGAGTTTCGTGCGTGTATCTGTAATATTCACATATTTCTTTAAATTTGTAAACTGGGCTGAAATCAAAATCCTGGTCCGCGTTGGGTCCCGTGGGAAATGCACGGAGAGAGAGCGCGAGGGCGGCGGCGTCGGCTGCCTCATTTCCTTGGAGACCTTGGTGACCTGGAGCCCAAACGAGAGATCGGTACGCGGGATCCGAATCTCGACTACGATTTTGGTCTATGCGGTAAGGTCTGGGAGCAGTCCACCCTTACTGGACGTTCCGACAAGCCCCTCGCGAGTCGGTTATGATGTATTTGCAGGAGGAGTCAGAGGCTGCGAGGGCGATGGCAACCTGTTCTGCGTGGGTTGATGACTAGGCCTTGAACGTAAGGCCATCTACTGTTTTCCCTTGTGGACGACCGCGGCTGTGTACCAACCCCCTAGGGTTCGGGCCGGAGACGTCCACATAGAAAACGTCTGGTTTGCTTCCATAATGGCGGTCCAAGGCTTCCGCCCGCGCCAGGCGCCGACCAATATGGTTCTCTTTGTACATGTTGGCGGAGAGAGGCCGCACATGGAGGGCGCGTCTCCATTTTTCGGGAATGCGACATCTATCTGTGAATTGGGTGTGTTGGATGGGAAGTCGGTCAAGACGACGGCGACTCGACTCTGTCTTTGTTAGACGCGTGTACTGATTGGTGAGGAGGACCTCCCGAAGCTCCTTGAAAGTATTCACCACACCCAGCGCCATCAGACGGCCAGTAGAGGTGGAGACCGGGAGGTCCAGTGCTCGTTTCATGATTTTACGGAGGATAACTTCGAGAGTATTCTCCTCTTGTTTCCGCAGGTGGAGATAGGGAGTCGATACAAGATTCGACTGGTCACGAATGCGTTCGCCAGCCGCAATGCGTCCTTGCATCGTAACCCACCGCGCTTGCTGGAAACCCGGCGGACCATGCGGCCCACCTGGTCCGCCACCTGCCGGAGCTTGGCGAGTATTGTGTCGCATTATCTCTGGTTGTGTATAAAGAGTCCAAGAACTCTGATTTCCTTAGATTCTTGAATGGGGCCGTTTTGCAAGGTGAGATTGATTTGAGTCGAGCATGAGCGCGAGGGGCGCAGATGCGCGAATTCAGATTTCTGCGGTGAGCATTGGAGACCACAGCCGCGGGCCTAGTGGTCCACTCTGCTAGCAGCCGTTTGCAGGCTGGTCTCCATGTCCCACAGACTCCCTTGCGTGGCCCAAAGAGTGATGTCGTTGGCATACAGCGCGTGTTGCACTCCTTCGACCGCACCCAACAGAGCAGGTAAGCGCATCATTGCAACGTTGAATAGCAGAGGGAACAGCACTGCGCCTTGCGGAGGGCCCCTTGTGCCGAGCAAAAAAAGTCCATGTTCTTGATCCTGTATTCGAATATAAGACAGTCTGACTGTGAGAAATTGTTTAATGTAGTTGAAAGTGTTCGTACCACAGTGCGTTTGACTCAGGTGCGTGAGTATGACCTCGAGTGTTACATTGTCGAACGCCCCTTTGATATCCAGGGCGAGGACGATTTTGGTGTTTCTTGTGCATGTGATGGGGTTCAGTATTTCGCGGTCGAGTTGGAGCAGGACATCCTGTGCGGATCTGTGTGGGCGAAATCCGAACACGGTGTCCGTGAAAGTGTTGTGTTGTTCAAGGTACTCAGACAGCCGATCCCGCACCATCGTCTCCATCAATTTGCCCACAAACGAGGTGAGAGAGATGGGTCGGAGGCTGTCCGTGTCGACTGATTTCCCGGCGTTGGGAATAAAGGTGACGAGAGCCGTCTTCCATTCAATGGGGAGGGGAGTGTCCCCTGTCCAGATCGCATTGATATAGTCCAGAAGGCACTGGTGTGCCGTGTCAGGGAGGTTCGCCAGAAGTTTGACGGTGACCTTGTCCCTGCCCGGCGCAGTGCCCTTCTTCATTTTGGCCAGACTGGCCCGCAGATCGTGGAGCCGGAATGGATTATCCAAATCCGAGTTTTCCCTGCCTGCATAGGAATAGGCCGATCCGCGCGGGTCCTGAATTGTGCACAGGTAGCGATCGCGTAGCGCCACTGCCAGCTGCATTGTGTTTCCTTGGAATGAGTGCATGGCTTTGTGTAGGTGTTTGTGCGTTTCCGTGCGTGTCTGTGTTGGATTGATGAGGGCTCGGAAGAGCCGCCACGTATTGTGGCTCGACATTTGCCTCGCCGCCGTGTTGCAGCAGTCCACCCAGTTAGTCAGCGAGTTCGGCCGCGTACTCTGCTGCTTGCCGGATGAGCTCCGCAATGCGAGCTTTGAGCTTCTTGTGTTTCTGACGCTTCAAGCGGCGCGTGAGGCCACGGAGTGCTTCCCAGAGATGCAGGAGGTGGTTGTCCACGTCCGTAACTACCTGTGAGCTGTATTTGTTTCTCATGGGAGTGAAGGTGGGCCAGGCCTGCCTGGGACCAGGTCGTGTAGCCCTGCTCCGTGATGTCCGTGTTAGTTTCTGTTTGGAACTTTTGGCGAAAGGTAGTCCAATCGTGAATGCTGGCTTTGGCTGCATTTCGATAGAGGCGAGACAGAGAGGCGTCCGTGTGCTTTGAAATGTAGGTTATTGTTGTTGAGGAAGTAGGAAGAAGGAAAAGAAAATGCACGGGCCTGCTACTGGCTCTGCAGCTGAGCCACCTCCGCTGTCTCGTGCGAATAGAAAGGAAAATAGAGAAGAAAGAAAAAGAAGAGAGAGAGAAAGACGTGCGCCGCAAAAATAGTCGTCCACCACTGAAGCAGTGGCGGGTGCAATGACGGCCTATAACAGATAAAATCCGGTGGCAGGCTAGCCTCCGCCGCAAGCGGCACGTGAGATACCAAATGGTGGAAAGTAGCCCTCCCCTACAGCACTTCATCCTTCCACTTTCACTCCCACCTCTCTCTCTCCTTAAGGTGCAGTTTAGGTGTCCAAGACTGAATGTGATATATGCAGCGACTTTCCTTTCCTATTATTAAATTCTGAAACCCTCTGGGTCATATTTATTCAGATTTTTTTGTCATCAGAGCACGCAATAAAGAGCTTGTATAACAGAAGGACGTATTTTACCTCCAGAAGGGTTTTTAAAAAGACTCAGCTATACTAGTCTCAAAATGATGCAGCTACGCTCATAATCGCGAGAACCTGCCTTTATAGTTGTGTGTTTTTCATTATGGCTTCGCAAGCTAGAGAAGGAGACTACGGATCTATCGGCATTCGCTTCCAAAGATATACATTTCCGAAATATGTCACTCGCGAAAGGAGCTCCATCGTCTTCTTTATTGGCGCTGGGACAGACTTCGCGCAACAGCACGCGCCTAACGATGAGAAACTGAGGCATGGTGTTCCCGTCATCTGCTGCGCCGTCGCCTTGCCAGAAACACCGAAACCCTCTCTGCAGTCGACGATCCGGTCACCGGCCATATTGTTACGGATCCTGAGCAGGTCTTGAGTTTAGCACAAGATTTCTACATCAAACTTTACCACATCGTTCCAGCTGCAGGCAGCAACTGACGCACATAACCTGGACGACACATGGCTGTCGTCTGAAGAACTACACACAGCCCTAAAACAGATGAAGCTAAACAGAATCCCGGATATGGATGGACTCCTGCAGCCTTTTACATAAAGTTTTTGCAGTCGCTAAAGACCACTTTCACCAACTTAGCAAACGACGCCCTATAGTTAGGGGAACTAACTCCAAGTATGAACAATGGCCTCATCATGTTCCTGTGCATGGTCACCTATATGAGCAGCGACCTTGAAGCTTGGAGGCCAGAACCCTTCTCAATACAGACTGCAAGGCATGGCAAATGTCTCTCTGCGCCTTGCGCCTGCTAGGCCTGCACCAGGCTTGCTCTGTCCCAGGCCGCTCAAAAGAACTGCGTGGCATTGCTTTCAGAGACCTTTTGACATGGATAGAATCGCGCAGCCTCAATGGCTTACTTTGCTCCCTGGACCAAGAGGAGGCATTCGACCGCCTGAGTCACGAGTACCTGTTTAGGACACTTAAGCTCGCGCGCATTCCTGTACAATACATAAGTATGTGCAAGACGCTTTATACGGCACCGCGAGCAGCAGTCATTGTACAGGGGCTCATCTCAGTGCCTCTCCCCGTGGGAAGAGGTGTCCGACAAGGTTGCCTCCTCTCCCCGTTGCTCTATGTCATAGCGATTGAACCCCTCCTGTAAACGATTATTACAGATGGCGGCATCCGCAAAACACCATTGCCAACGGCCCTCCCTGCACGCCAGGGTTCGCCTACGCGGATGCCGTTTCTGTGGTGGTGCCAGACACAACATCAGTGGAGAGATTACTTGAACTAACTACGGAGTACTGCCAAGCGAGTGGGGCGCGCCTCAATGAAAAGAAGTCCACTGTTATGGCCTTGAAACGACCGCCTCCGCTACCGCTATTCAATCGATCTCTGTTACTCGCTAGACACGGATCCTCGGATATTTCTTCAATTCCGCTGGACCAGCGCCCAGGAATATGGCTGAAGAGCAACTAAGCATCAAAACCCACAATCTTGGAGCTCTAAAATGTCCCCTGACTGCACAGGCCACCATCAACAAGCCAGTGCTGATTTCTACCCTCAGATTTGAGGCCAGCATCCTTGACATCCCCCCAGACAAGAACAAACCGCTCCAAGTGAAGAGAAAATGGCTGATACTGCCGCTGGAGAAAACAATGGCAAACTTTCGGTGGGGGCCACGTGCCTGGGGAGGCACTGGTAAGGGCAGCGAAAAGAAACTAGGTCAGGTGGGGACAGAACGGGTGGCCTATTCAAAAGCAGCACTATGAAAGTGGGAAAAGAGGTTGAAATAAAGGACAAAAACGTCCCTAGAGAAAAGTAAACGGAAAATAGGAATAAAGATCCAGTAGGTGGAAGGCAACTACATAGAGCCCAAGTGCTTATTCCAGAGTATTCTAACATGAGAAGATGCAGGTCAGATATAATGAAACGTGTAAAGGATAAGCGAGTGTTGAAACTTTCTACTGCAGAACAATTAACGTGGTGCTGAAAGAAACTAACACCTTTCGAAGAACTCCGCAGAACGCATCCTGGTGATGGCAGCAGCGGGACAGAACGATATAATTCAACGGTGACAGCGCAGAAGTAGCAGAGACGTTATCTCAAGTAGTTGACAATATCAGGGTGATAACAAAGCAGGCGCAGATTGTGGGGAGCACACTATCGGAATTGCTAGGACAAAACGGGAACTTTGAGCAGGGCATAGTAAGGACTAGTAAAGACATAAGCGTGTTAAGCCTATAGCGAAAAGCTTCTAAGTGGCAGCGATAAACACACAACTGCGTAAAGCCAGCATTGGTCAAAGGTTTTGACGTGATGGAATCTATTTCAATGAAATGGTGGGAGCAAAAATCGGATGGCGACTGGCAGGCTGGG
The DNA here is from genome assembly GCF_055883805.1 of Amblyomma maculatum. Lineage (NCBI taxonomy): Eukaryota > Metazoa > Arthropoda > Arachnida > Ixodida > Ixodidae > Amblyomma > Amblyomma maculatum. Next base: position 20,756,850 of record NC_139351.1, on the reverse strand, counting down.
CAGTAGCTTTTTTTAGGAGGCCTGCGAAGGCTCTGGACGCCGGATAGTCGGACCTGAAGCCGAAGAATGCGTTATAGTTGAGACTACCTCCATTACAATGGCTAATAGGAAGTCCAGAAAGTAAACTAGGCAAAGATAATGAAAGAAAAAAGGAAAGGAAAGGAAAAAGAATCAGTTACATAAATATGCAAGGGGGTAGAAAGAAAGCAAGTCGGTTAGAAATAAAACATTTAAAGGACGACGAAATAGGTGTTTACGTGCTATATGGAAGAAACGTGTCTCAGGGACCTGGAAGATCCACCGTATATTTATAGCTACCTCCTACGCGGCGTTTCTTGTCGTGCGTTCACGCGGCTACGCGGCTACGCAAAGCAAATAACACCGACGCTTTGAAGGTAAGGCAACACTGAGGTTTGGAAAAAAGGTCTGAGAATTTACAGACATTTAGGATTTGCACTAAGTTTAGTGGTTTTAAAATAAAGGTGTTGTTGCACATTCTATTTTAAGATTCACTCCAATCGCGTGCGGGTAGTATAGGGCCTTGCATTAGGGTTCATAAACATTAAAGCCTGGTTTGGAATATATGAATCTGGGGCATCCGATTATGCTACCCAGTTTCAACATGAAAAAAGTGCATTCTCATGAAACTGTCTATAAACTTACCTTATAGTCGAGAACACACGCAAGTGTATTTAGGGGCACCATTTGGTATGTAGGCCAATGAAGTGCTCAGTACACAATATTAGGATTTAGTTTGGTTGGGTAAAACTTTATTTCCCACAGTAGGGGTCCTTGAGGACACTCGGCTAGGCGCCAGGTGTAGAGGGCAGCTCCCACGTCGGCACAGAGAGCCCGAAGCTCTCCGCCGCCGCGCGGGCCTCCTGGACAGCAAAGCTACCGGCCGAAAGCGGTTATACCGTCTAAGGCTAACTGAGTGATTACAGCACTTTATTGGGGACGTGAAAGGTTTCCTTAATTTTGCACCGGTTAAGAATAATACTTATTGATGGGTGGCGCAGTAGTTACGGCGCTGGACTACTGTTCCCAAGGACGCGGGATCGCATCCCGGCCTCGGCGGCCGCTTTTCCATGCAGGCGAAAAGCAAGGCGCACGTGTGCTGTGTGATGTCAGTGGACGTTAAAGAACCCCAGGTGGTCGAAATTTCCGGGGTCCTCCACTACGGCGTCTCTCATAGCCTGAGTCGTTTTGGGACGTTAAACCCCACAAACCAACCAACCAACCAACCTAAACAGGTCAAATTGGGAATAAATGCGTCAAAACTACTTTGTCCCGAGTTATGAGTCCAAAGGGTTTTGTGTTAACGAAGCTGGCACCTTGGCAGGTTAAGGACTATGTCCAAAAATCTGGTTGCATTCGCAAAGTGGTGGTGTTATGCGTTGGCATCCAGTTTGCGTGATGACAACCGCTTCTGTTTTGGAAGATGCCATACCTAAATTAAATTTAATTCCTTCATCTAACCATAGAATATAGGACAATCTCCCACTCGAGACCACGGTAGATGCATTGCAAGACATCGAGCGAAGCTGTTTAACGGTGCGCTCGGCTTCCTGCTGGTTCATGCTGGCGGAACAGAAGAGCGTGGCTGCAGACAGCGCCGCGACACAGACTACGGCGAGGATCTTCCCGTACATTCGCTTGTCCATCTCAAACCACCAGGACGTCTGGTAGCGCTACTGCCCATTGCGCACGAAAAACGTGCTTTTTGCTTAAGTTGTCTTAGAAATTCGCCTATGTCACCTTGACCGTGATCTGGCCGCGCTTTCCATATCAACCAGATTCGGAAAATGAAGTCTACTACAGTGCGCTGTAGTTTGGCTTCCCTTCGCGCTTGCACCTCACGTACATATTTTGAAAACATGTAGCCCATTACTGGCGAAGTACTATGAAATACGGAGATAGTGCAATTTTTGTCGTTTCCATGATAAGGAGGCGTCTTGTAAATAACAATTTGGTAATCAGCTAATGCTATTTCCTTAGGAAGAATTACACACCAGTGGTAGCTGTCGTGGTAATTTAAATAATTGGTTTAGTTTGGTTTGGTTTGTGGGGTTTAACATCCCAAAGTGACTTAGGCTGTGAGAGACGCCGTAGTGGAGGACTCCGGAAATTTCGACCACCTGGGGTTCTTCAACGTGCACTGACATCGCACAGAACACGGGCGCCTCGCTTTTCGCCTCCATCGAAACGCGGCCGCCGAGGCCGGGATTCGATGCCGCGTCTTTGGGAACAATAGTCGAGCGCCGTAACCGCTGCGCCACCCCGGCGGGGCAATTTAAATAATTAAGCCGTTAAATCTATATACAAACTGTCAAATGGCCAATGTGATCAAGTGATACTGACTTAAAGCCGATAAACACAGTAGCGCAACTCAATTCTTTGCTAATGCTTCCAATCGTGGATTCGAGTTTTGTCCTAAACTAGGAGGTTGATTTTCTATCAGAAAAAGCGCGGCGTTGTAACGAACCTGTGAGTTAGCGAATGTATGCAATGGTAGAGAAGAATGAAACTTGCAACGCGTTACGAGTACGTCATTGACCATCCTAAGGGTATCGCGCCGCAGGGTCGTCCCAAAAACGCACCGTTTCGAAGTTTGATAAGTAGCGTTAATGAACGGCCATGTATGATGATAAGAAATGAAGCTTCCGTTACTGCAGTGGTTAGATGGCAAGTTTCAAAGGGGTGACAGCCGTATATGTGCATGATAAAACTGCCAACCTAAAGTGCGAAGAGATTACGCCGGCTGATGCCAGTTACCTGCATAATGATTTCTCTGTTCAGACCACACTGCAACAATACTGACCAAACTTGTGTACACATCGCCACACACTACGAGCATTATTTAGGCCATACAGATGGGTGACAACCACCTTACTCAACATGTTGCCCTAAACGTGGTTCCTTGCGGATGTGGAGAGAGCTCAGGCACAGCTCCCAACTGTGGTTCCCCGAACGTGTTGCTTCTCGCAAGCGGACGCATGGTGCATCGGCTCCGTGATTCTTCGCTTGTGATCGTGGCACAGCAACTCGACCCTTGAAGAAATCAGAGCGACTGCATCACGCAAGTGACCCGACATCTGAAGCCACCAGTTTTATCCAGGTGGGCCCCAATTTCACCGCTTAGGGCCGGCAGCGGTGCCAAGCCTAACGGCTTCGCCGCTCCGCGCCGCTGAGTTGCTCACCCCTCTTTCTCCAATATGACTTCTACCTTGCAACGCGGCTATGATCCGTCTGAAATGTCATGGTCCACCATTTAGATGGTCCAAGATACTGGTTCTTCAGTCTCACAGCCCCTTGAGAACGAGAACCTTTTCAAACGTGTACAACGCCGCTTCCAGTCCAGAAGCGGAAGCAAGATGGCGGCCGACACTTCAGCGGCCTCCCAACCTCAAGCCAATAAGGACGCTGACGCGCAGCCCCACGCCTGTCCTGTCCAAACTGCTGACCAACCGAAATTTGCAGCAGCATGCAATGGCGTCCACGACCCATGCCACACCCGCACCCCCAAGACATTGTTGTAATCCTCAAGCCCCGCGTCACGGCGAACTTGCGGACTGTGTTCCACCATGGCGAACTGGGAGCGGCGCTCACCGCCTACCTTGGCAAGCAGGCGGCAGCCACACTCAACATCATCCCGGCATGGGACCAAAATCTTGTAGTAGTGGGAACCCAGGACCCACCCACAGCGGACCGCCTAATTCGCGATTTCAACTTGGATACCGACAAGGAACCCCTCTCTATGCGTGGAAATTTGAAACAGACCGGCGAAATCTGCCGAGGTGTGATCTCTGTGGCCAACCAGGAGACAAGCAACACCCTAAAAGAAAGTGCAGTGGCGAGCTGGCGAGTTCGCAGAAGTACGCAAGCTGGGAAAGACGAACGTCGCGGTTCTCTTTTGTGGGGAAGGTGGTGCCGCATTTTGTGCATTATAATTCGGAACTAGCTGTCGTGCGTGAATACAAGCGTACTGTGCCGGCGTGTGTGAGCTGCGGTACTATCGGGCATCTTGCAGACTCGTATCCTGTCCCTAACCCCTCAAAGTGCTGCCTGTGTGGCCAATATATGAAGCTCACTCAAGAAGCTCCAGCCCCACATGAATGTAAACCGTCGTGTGTAATCTGCAGCTTGGCACGCCCCACGGGCTCACAGGATTGCACGGCGAACTTCCGAAGACTTCGGACGCCCAGAAACAAGCCTCGGCAACGTGGCGTCTTGAAAACGAACGCACCTGTCAAAAAGCCAGGTCACGCCACTCGCGGAGCCAATGACAGCGCGGAACGCGACAACCACGCCGCCGGCTCACGTGACAGTGACGTCAACAATTCTTCCTCCCGTAACCTGACGTCATCGAAAGACAAGAAGAAGGCGCCCCCACCGCATCCAAGCGGCAAGAATGACAGACACTTCCCGGCCCTTCAGACCAACGTTACTAGATGCTTTTTTGATCTAGTAACGTTGCTTCAGACAACCTCCTTGCTTCAGACAGACGGCGCTGCCGGCGCCCATGCCCCCGTACCGCAACATAAGCAGGTGAGCAGCTGCGCAGGGGTTGCCTCCTCTCCTATCCCCTCCTCACCTTCCTTCCCTCCCGCGGTCCCCGGCGTAGACGCCGAGAGCCGCAAACAAATCGAGCTGCTCAGGGCACAGAACGAGCAATTGCTCGCTAAAATTCAAAATTTGAAGCTAAAGTCACAGCCGCGTCGAGTGCCCAGAGCTCAGACGCCATGGAGAGTCAGCCGGAGCTGCCGGCCGCGTTCGAGGCAGCTATGGCCACTATGGAGGCGCGTCTCGCCTCCCAACTGCAAAACATGGTGGAGGCCGCAATGGACCGCGTCGCAGCCAAATGCTCATCAATGGTTCTTGAAACTGTCTCCAAATATATGCAGGATCATCCCAGAACGAGCCGTCGGGCTGGGAACCTTAAACATATGTCCCGTCTCGCAAAGTACTCCCGAATTATTGCGGATTAGGATAACGAGGACTCCAACCCCGCACCTACTTCAGGTGCCGGCTCCGGGGTGGCGTCTGTGCCAGTCTCACTAAATATCACTCGTGGCGGGACAGCCTAACCAGCAGTCCCTCCCCCCAAATCATGTCAATCATTATTGGTAACGCAATGGAACTGTAGCGGCTTCAGGAACAGCCAAAAACGCGCGAGTCAACGCCTCTAAGAAACATTCGAAACTTTGCCCGGCGTGGTCGTCCTCCAGGAGCCAGGAGCGGCGGCCAAATTAAACTACGCGACGTTCCAGCGAGACCCCTCGTCCTGTCTGTTCGTACACAAATCATACACGGCCACAGAAATGGATCTAGACCTAACACTTCCCTATTCGTATGTCATGGTGACGATCTTACCCCTCCGCCGCTCAGATCCTCCTATGCACATACTGAACATATACTGCTCCCCCAAACTAAAGCGAGTGATGTTCGCAGACATCTTTAGCCGTGCGCTGAAGCCAGCGGGTCGAGACTCCCTCCTGATATTGGGTGACTTCAATGCCCCCAGTAAGCTGTGGCGGTACCGTAAAGAGGAGGTGCGAGGACGCAAACTGGCGTAGCCTGTGTCCACACTGGGCTTCACCCTCCACACCGACGCTGTTTACCCAACACGCGTAGGTAACTCCGTGACGCGGGACACCTGTCCGGATCTTACCTTCACTCACAACATACGACATGCAGACTGGATTAACACCGAGGAAACCCTCGGCAGCGACCACTGCCTTCTTAATACCACGATCTACACACGCCCCCTCAAGCGTCCTACCACACAAGCCCACATCCCTAATTAGACTACGTTCCGACAAAATTTTCCCGTCACTACCAACACTGCCATAGCAGAGCAAGGGTACTTCAACTGGTCCCGGTCACTGATGTCACACCTTCGCACACGTGAAACGCAGATCCAGCTCACAGAGGCAATACCGGACGTGGATAATCACCTCATTCACCTCTGGAAAGCTCGCCGCAGCCTTACAAGCCGCTTGCGTCGCCAAAAACACAACCGCAAACTTAAAGAACATATTGCCGATATCACCCACCGAGCCGCCGAGTACGCGGCCCAGCTCGCTGACTCGAACTGGGTGGATCGGTGCAATACAGCGGCCCGGCAAATGTCTAGCCGTAATACATGGAGGCTCTTCCGGGCTCTCATCAATCCAACGCAGACCCGCACCGAAACCCAAAAACATTTACACGGAGCAATCCACTCCTTTAAAGGCGACACTATGCAGCTGGCACAATCGCTCCGGGACCACTACTTGTGCACAGCTCAAGACCCCCGAGGATCGGTCTACTCCTACGCAGACAAGGAGAAATCGGAGCTGGACAAGCCTTTCCAGCTTCATGATCTTCGGGCCAGTCTAGTGAAAATGAAGAGAGGCGCCGCGCCTGGTCGGGACAAGGTCACTGTCAAGGTTTTGGCGAACCTGCCTGACTCGACGTACCAGTGCCTACTAGAATACATTAACGCAATCTGGACAGGGGGAACCCCCTTACCCATCGATTGGAAAACGGCACTTGTGACTTTCATCCCGAAAGCTGGCAAAGCAATAGACATGGTTACCTCCGCCCCATCTCTCTCACCTCCTGTGTCGGCAAACTAATGGACACTATGATGCGCGATCAGCTATCCGAGTATCTTGAACACAGGCACACTTTCGCGGACACCATGTTCGGACTTCGCCCTCACAGATCCGCACAGGATGTCCTTCTCCAACTTAACAGAGAAATTCTCAACCCATTCGAACGCCCCCACAATGACCGGGTTGCACTCGCCCTAGACTTAAAAGGCGCTTTCGATAACGTCACACACGAAGTCATACTAACCCATCTAAGTGAAACACACTGTGGCAGCAATACGTTCAATTATATAAGACAATTCCTTACAGACCGACAATCCTACATCAAAATACAAGACAAGGAGCACGGACTATTCATGCTCGGCACGCGGGGCACACCTCAGGGCGCAGTTCTCTCCCCGCTGCTTTTTAACATTGTCATGATGCGTCTGCCGGCCCAGCTGGCTTAGGTCGAAGGCGTGCAGCACGCTCTCTGCGCCATGACATCACCCTATGGGCAACGCAGGGCAGTGTGGGCGACATTGAAACCTGCCTGCAAACAGCGGCGAGCATAGTGGACCGCTATGCCCGGCTCTGTGGTCTTCAATGTTCCCCCCCAGAAATCACAGTTTGTGCATCTCCGCCCCTCTCTGAGATGCAGTACGCAAATCTAGCTCTCGCTTGCGAGCGGTCCAATTCATGAATCAAAAGAGAACACAGTATTCGGTCTCTTCATTCATCACCAAAGACGCCCTGACAGAAGACTAGCCAAGCTCCGCCAGGTGGGTGACCAGGTGGGCCGTATGGTCCACCGGGTGTCTAACAAACGCGGGGGGATTGCGACGTAAGGATGCCTTGCGGCTGGCAAACGCCTTCGTAACCAGTCCATTCCTGTATTCGACTCCTTACCTCCACTTGCGGAAGCACGAGGAGGATACCCTAGAGGCGATCCTCCGAGAAATATGAAACGTGTTCTCGACCTCCCAATCTCCACCTTTAACAGTCCGCTCATGACCCTAGGGGTGGTGAACACTTTCAGGGAGCTTCGGGAAGCACATTTGATGAACCAATATACCCGTCTCACACAGACAGTGTCGGGTCGCCGCCTCCTTTCCCGGCTGAACATTCAAAATAAACAGTTCACAGAGGAGAAGCTCCGCATCCCAGAACTCTGGAGACGCGCCCTCAGAGCGCGGCCTCTCCTTGCAAACATGTCACGAGAAGACCATAATGGGCGGCGCCTCGCGCGGGTGAAAGCCTTGGCCCGCCATTATGGCAACAAGTCAGGTGTGTTCTACGCGGTGGCCTCGGGCCCCCATCCGGGGGGCTGGTATACGGCCGCAGTCGTTCACAACGGGAACACAGTCGATGGCCTTACATTCAAGGCCAAATCTATAACACACGCTGAAGAGGTAGCCATTGCACTCGCCGCCTCAGACCACACTTCTATTATATCATCACCGACTCACGCGAGGGGCTTTTCGGAACGTCGCCCAAGGGTGGACCACCTCCTTAGTCTATAGAATATTTCATAATTGCTGTCGGGACACGGATCCCGCGTGCCGATATCTTGTCTGGGCTCTTAGCCACCAGGGTCTTACAGGGAACGAGGCAGCTGACGCAGCCGCTCACGCGGTTTCTCTCCGGGCAGTTTCCTCGGGACTCGAATCGGCTAAGGACATCGTTTCCAATCCGGTCTACACATTAATAGATATCGTAATTTCTTAACAAACCTCGCATCGCAAATATCCCAACCCCTGCAAAGGGTTAGGAAAAGCAAACTAAAGGCTGCTCCTGCGCTTCGCTAACACGATGCTGTGCCCGGCAGTACTTAAACATTTTGACACGCAATTCACTGGCCAGTGCCAGTACAGTGGGGAGGTGGCTGACACCTACCACATGGTATGAGCCTGCCAACGAAACCCATCCCTTCCCCCATTCGTAACCCTTCCCGGGAGGACTGGGAGGCGACCCTGCTCGGCTGCTGCGACCTACAGGCACAAAGGGCCTTAACGTGGCGTGCGCGGGCGGCGGCAACCACCAATGGGGTCCCTGACTAGGGTCTCCACCCAGTATTGCAAGGCCGAAGCCCTTAAGGCTCTGCGTCAAACCTCCAATTATGCAATAAACGTTTTCACGACCACCAACACCACCACCCTTCTAACAAAGTATTACCGTTACTGCTTGCTGCCATTCGCCAGTTTTTATAGTCTTGTCGAAATTTCCGGAGTCCTCCACTACAGCGTCTCTCATAGCCTGAGTCGCTTTGGGACGTTAAACCCCACAAACCTGATTACCGAAATGATGCATGCAGATGTGTAATTTTTCTGTGTATTTGAACCAGGAAAACATCAAAAAAGTCAACAAACATGTCACATATGCTACACCGTGTCCTTGCCATTTTATATCGCACCGCATCCATAAGATATAATTTGGTTTCGCTGTACGAGCTATGCCTTTAATGCAGTTGAGCCGCCTTATGTTGCCTTGGTAACGCTTACTCTCTAGGTGGTTCACTATCATGGGTATTTGTGTCTTCGGGAAAAAAATAAGAACGCTCTCTCAAATAAAAGTTAACAATCAGTTTTGCGCGCTTCTCTGTTAACAAAGGCAATGACATGAATAAGTGCTTTTCTGTAAGTGGCGATGTTAAAGTGCGCTCAAGGGAGCTTTATTTGTTTGGTTTGTGGAGTTTAACGTCCCAAAGCGACTCAGGCTATGAGAGACGCCGTATTAGCTCAACTCGCAGAACATTTCAGATTCCTTACTTGCGCCGGTAGACTTTTATTTTCCTGCATTTGTGGACTTTTCTTACAGCGCTACCTGGTATTTCGCGTAAGTTTAACTGACTGATATTACAGCACGAGTAATAAACCAGCGCATGTCACCGAGGACTGAGTATTTGGCATCCTATACATGCGCCCTAAGGCCACAATATAGTCCGACGTTTTTGACGCGACTGGCAGAGCTGGCGACGGTCACCGTACGTCGGCTACGACGGGCGCGTCAAAAAACTGCCACCTCTACAGTCTGACGACGCGGCTGGCGTGCACGGTGCCGCGGCACGCATGCGCACAAGACGCCCTCGAGGGCTGGTACGTTTTCGGTGTCCATGTTAGAGCAGACGACAGGGCACCTGCAGGGAGGAACTGGCTGCCTATCGAGGCACTAATTACTCTTGTGATCAAGGCAATGATGCGATGTGTTTAGTGCGAATGTTCAAATGGCACAAATGCGAATGTTCAAATGGCTTCTATAGGTTCTTGCGCCGTTTAGCTGATATAACTAAATCAGTAGTTATATACCGCTGTCTTCGTAACCGTTGTACTTCAGCACGTCGAGAAGGACAAACCTGCGCCGCAGTGTCATTGCGATATCCATTGCGACATGAAGCAAACGCGCGGTGCTACCGTGCATTCAGTCTGCCTTACCCATGTTCAGTGATTCTTATTAGAAATGAGCGAAAATAGCACGATGTATGGCATCCCTGTTTGGAATGCACTGCTGTGCGCCTGAAAAGGTCTAGGTGGGCTAAAAGGGGGAGAGAAAGAAAGATTTGAGAAGAATGAAGGTATTGAGTAAAACAGATGCTCCAGAGTTTCTGCACAAACACATTCTGAGCAGTGAAAGAAGGTCTTCAGGAGGCGAGCGCCGTTTAAGGCGAAAAGGTAAGCTACTTCGCGACGCGGCGAGCAGCTCATAGTCGAGGTCTAGGGAGCACCGCGCGTGAACGACTGCTGTCCGTGAAGGCTGAGGAGTGTCTGATGCGAGGGGAGACATGCCGAAGTTGAGGACACGCGAGCGACACACGACTGATCCGTCCGGAGTAACACGCTTGTGCAACATTGCCCGGTGAAAATCCGCCTTTTGCGGGAGGATGTGGCGCCACCATGCGGGAGCGGGCAAGAAACACGTTGGACGGCAGTGTAGCAGACGAAAGGGCACCATACGAAAAGGCCACGCCAACGCAGGTAGAAAGCGAAAGCTTCCCCCCTTTTTTGGCCTCGGGGCAGAAAGCAGTGACAGTGATTGAAGTATATCATGTTCACGCAGTATGGTGGAATGTACAGCGCTTTCACAATCCACTCATAACGCACGCATATACTATCTTCGTATTGTAAGAGCGTGTAGCGCGGGCCGTGTTCGACGTGACAGAATGAGACGCTCTCAGCGTGCATGTTTTCGGTAGACAGGAGAGCACGGAGGCACAGAGACAGAGAGGGGGATCTCAAAGGGCAAAGCAGCCAGGGATTTGTTGATACTGCAGAGCTAGGTGGAACCGTCTCCTGTGACTTCGAGCGGCGCATATGTGCGGGGTGTCGAGTTACCGAGCACAATGTGGTCACCGCGGCGCCGGCATGGTGCAATGGGCGTCGCTTCCTCCTCGCGTCATCTACAATCGTGCAGCTATAGGATTTCATCTACGAAGCTCGGCAGAGAGGCACTTATACACACCCCTAAAAAGGTCATTGTCCCGGCCGGAATGCACACCTGCAGGAAACGCGCGGCATTTTTCTGGCAACGGATGATTCAGCGCTGTAGCCGGTTTCTGCCCTCACGAATCAGAACGGATGTGGCCGCAGTGGTGAAAAGGTTCTCAGTGCACAGCGAATGGTCATTCTGTTGTGAAAGGATCCACAACCTTTCTGCCTCCGCCGCGATTTCTGCGGAATCAACGACTTGGTGACACGTGTGCATCTCCTACATATCGGATGCGCATCTCGGTCAGGAACCAACCCTGTTTTACGTCCAGAGCGACCCACTCTGCAAGTGAACGAGCATGAACCCTCCCGGAGACTCATTTGTGCCGGGCGGTTTCCTCGCCGTTGCAAACGGTTGGACGAAGACGACGATAGCTTCCTAACGAAGTGCATCTGATTGCGTACACCAAAGGAACAAAATCCGAATGCATTGGCGTGCACGAAGGCGAGCCTGTAAGGTAAAAAAAATACTGTGCGTCGTGCAAGAGTGTCAAGTGCATCATATGCTCCGAGCGGCAAAAACAGATACTACGGGTATGTATGCATCTAAAGGAAATATGCACGATGAAAAGTACCTACTGGAGTTTGCACCCAGCCTGTAACGCACCAGTGATAGCTGCAATAAGGATTTCTTCGGTGCGTGATTGCTTTAGTTTCGCCGGGGCCTGAAGGCGATGTATTTTGTCGTTTCTTTATGTGCGAAAGGGCTAGGTAGTTTAGGTATCACAGGCGGCTGTGTGCGCTAGGCCGTAATATTTAGCATGATTTATCGTGACGGCCACCTGACTAACAAGAAAAAAAAAATACGGCGTTCTAATTCACTGCCGTTTGCGAGCCTCATGACCAGCTCAACCAATCGGCTCGCGAACGGCGGTGCATCACAACAAACGCCCAATTTTTTTCTTTATAGTCAGGCGGCAGTCGTGATAAAATATGCTACATTGTACGGTGTGGCGCACACAGCCACCTGTGATATATGCGCTACCCGGCACCTTCGCACATAAAGAAAACAAACGACAAAATACATCGCCATCAGACGCGCCGAACAAATACTCATTGCGGCTATCAGGTGGGTTACAGGCTTGGTGCAAACTCCGGTAGATACTTTTCATCATACACGTTTCCTTGTGATGCATACATACTTGTAACGAAGTGTGTTTCGCACAGTCGAGCCTACGAAGTCGGTTCCTAAGGTCGGCCATTCACATCTTGACGCTTGGTGGCCCTAATTGAAGCTGCACATCGATTCTTGAAGACAGCGCAAAAAAGAAGGGAACAACTAACACAGATGTAGACAGGACAGGCGCTAACTGACAACTTTATTTTCGAGGAAAACCGCAGCACAATTTATGTCAAAACTCACGTGACAATCAAGGGGCCTTATACTACGGCCAAACACAGTTTGACAAAGGTCGGCCGACAATCTTGACCCGGAAAAACCATAAAAGAAACAAGAGGGACAGGAAAGCATTATCAACAGATTATATAAAACTCATTGTGAACTTAATACAACAGAGGGGGTGCGAACAACATCATAGCCAAGAGATGGTGCCAAAGAACCCAACCACAGCAACGAGCGAGCCTGAAAGGGCCCAAAACAAGGGAAGTAAAAGCAGTCATAGGTCAAAACCAGAAAAAACATGCGAGGCAAAAGCAGAGTCAGAACTAAAAACAGATAAAACGTGCGAAGCAAAAGCAGAGTCACAACTAAAAACAGATAAAACGTGCGAAGCAAAAGCAGAGTCAAATCTAAAAGCAGAACAGTCTGTGCGAAGCAAAAGCAGAGTCATGAACTAAAAACAGACCAACCGCGCGAAGCAAAAGCAGAGTCAAAAACTAAAGACATATGAAACGTGCGAAGCAAAAGCGGAGTCATAAGCTAAATCAGACGATACGTGGGAAGCAAAAGCAGAGTCAAAACTAAAAACATAGTCAGGAGTGTAGAAGGCTCCCCGCTAAAACATTGAAGTGCTAAGCAAGAATAATTAGGATGGGCGAGTGGAAGAACAATTATGAAGAATGAGAAAATTAAGGGAGTAAACACACCAGAAACCGGGAAGTAATAAAAGAAATTCCACAGACGATAACTCGTTTCATATCAGTCAGCAACCGGTTGCTCGTGGTAATAAAGCAAAAATGGTTATAACACCTACATGTGGCCATCAAAGAATTCAAATTCGCTTTCAAGAATGTTGATAGAAGGTACGCTGACGCAATCCTGACCGGCCTTTCTAATGAAGTATGCCTTCATGACTTCGCGCTCAGTTTTTTCTTTGGCTGATCTGAAGAAATCTGTGCTATCTAAGAGCGGATAACATGCGTTATTTGGATCTGTTTTACAAGCTTTACAATCTTCGGCAAAGTTTGTACCCGATTTGTTGCGTACGCATAGTCTGTGTCCTCTCGCCCTCTCATTGAAACAACTTCCAGTTTGTCCGATGTACTGGAGCCCGCAACTGATTGGAATCCTGTACACGACATTTTCCTTGCATTCCGTGAACTTGGTTTGATGTTTCTTCGTGCATGCTACTTGCCTTTTCATCTTTCCAGTGCATACTTTCGATAGTTTGCATGATGCAGAAAAATAATTTTGACGTTATAACGCGCTGCCAGCTTTTTGAAGTTATGTGAAAACCTGTGGAAGTATGGAATCACCTGGACTGGCATCTTACTCTTGCTTTCTTCGTTTCCCTGCTTACTACGTTGACTGTTTGAGGCTTTCAGGTTTTACAGAAGGCTTTCACGCATGCTACAATAACGTCAGGGGGGAAACCTGCGTCTTGTAGACGCTTGAAGTGCTCATTCATGTTAGTAGCCGTGCGGTGGGTACAGGATTTTGTTGTGGCATCGTGAAGACAGGAAAACACGATGCCACGCTTCACAACCTTGGAGTGTGCACTATCAAAACATCTGGTCGTAGAATAAGGCCCCTTGATTGTCATGTGAGTTTTGACATAAATTGTGCTGCGGTTTTCCTCGAAAATAAAGTTGTCAGTTAGCGCCTGTCCTGTCTACATCTGTGTTAGTTATTCCCGTCTTTTTTGCGCTATGTCTTCAAGAAACTGCTACCAACTAGCCCAAACCAAACATCTGTTGCTTCATATCGATGTTGGTCGCGGCTCGCCGAAAGAAACCTGAAAACCGCGTCTTGCATCTCGTCACGCTTAGAGAGTGGCACCCGTACGCGGTAGGTGTGGTTGGCATCGCTCTGCCTGTGACTGTCACCGTGCCGCCCGGCGCTGCCAGCCCCCAACACTGGCGGCGCCGAGAAAAGCCGTCGACGCCGTCCAATGTGTTTCCATCGGTCGCCGCTACGACTTCGCGCATGCGCAGAAACCTCGCTCAAAAGGCGGATTGTGACACGCCCCACTCTCTCACTGGTTAGATCTGTGCGGCCTATTCCCCCCTCTATGTTAAGTCGCAGAATGTGGGCGTCGCCACCTTCTCTTTCGTTTCAATTTCATTGTGAGACAGACAGAAAGAGAGAGAAGCTTCAGCTGCAGCTGGGTGCCCCTCCGTCTCCTCAACGCCGAGCCGCGCGATGCGTGCGTCGCCAATTTCTCTTTCTCCAGTTCAATTTCACGAAGAGAGGGAGAGTTAGCGGCTTCGGACAGACATCGGCGAAATCCTTGATTGCGGCTAGTATTGCTACGCACTAAAAACATTGCCTCGATGTTTCAAAATAAACAGACACGAATTAACATAAACATTGCGAAGCAAACATGAATCATGAATAAACATAAACATTGCGAAGAACATGAACAGCCTTTAGCGCGCATAATACTGTTTCAGGCGTACATAACGCACAATTTTTGAATGCACTCGTCGCCGCACAGATGCTGTCGCGCCGTCGGGAACCACCTCGTAGATCAATTGTCCTATTTGGCGAAGCACCTTGTTCGGGCCGAAGCATTAGCGTAAAAGCTTTTTGCTGAGTCGACGCTGGCGAATCGACATCCAAACACAGACTTTATCTCCCGGCTTGTACTGAGCATCGCGTCGTCGTAAGTTTTATCGTCGGGCGTCGGTTAGTTGCTGATATTTAAGCGCATTGGGCGAGTCTTCGGAAGGGGTCAACTTGGTTATCTCCTGCACGGTGGTATTATAAGCGAAGATAAACTAGGGTAGTATGGCTTCCCATGTCTTGTGTTCGGCATCGACGTACACTGCAATCATGTCCGCAATCGTTTTGTTGAGACGCTCTGTAAGTCCATTTGTGTGATCGTGGTACGCAGTAGTTCGTCGATGGCTTGTATGACTGTATTCCAGGATGGGTTAGGTCAGCTCTGTCGTGAATTCCGTTCCCCGATCCGTAATAAGCACTTCTGGGGCGCCGTGTCGCAACAGAATTTCTTCGACGAAAAACTTAGCGATTTCCGCCGCAGTACCATTGGGCAGTTATTTTGCTTAGGCGTAGCGGGTAAGGTAGTCGGTGGCCACGATGATTCAATTGCTGCCCAGAGATGAAGATGGAAAAGGTCAGAGGAGATCCATCCCAATTTGTTGAAAGGGCAGGGTTGGGGGCGGTATCATGTTCAGTAGCCCAGCTGGTCTGATCGGCGGCGTCTTGCGTCGCTGGCACTCACCGAACGTTTTCTCGTAATGGGCATTGTCGGCAAACGATGGAAATTGTGCGTTTGGGACAGTTTTCTCCGGGTCTGGGCGAACACCATCTTTGCTAACGATGTGACCTAGGAATGGACATTGTCGGCAAACGATGAAAATTGTGCGATTGCGACAGTTTTCTCCGGGTCTGGGCGAACACCATCTTTGCTAACGATGTGACCTAGGAACCTCAGTTCCTCGTACGCAAAGTGGCACTTCTCTGGTTTAATGCTAGTCCCGATGATTTGATGGCATTCAAGAATGCCTGCAGCCGTTTTAGGTGGTCTTCAAAGTGGCCTTCAAGTTTGCCCTTCATTCAAGCCAGTACTGTGTCCACAACTTGTTGAAACGTGGCTTCTCCGGAGCAGAGGCCAAATGACATCACCTTGAAGTCGAATAGGCCGTCCGGTGTGATGAATGTGGTCTTCTCGCGATCTCTCTCGTCGACCTCAATTTGCCAATAGCCGCTCTTCAGGTCCATCGATAAGAAGTACCTCGAATTGCAGAGCCGGTCCACTGTTTCACCGATTCGAGGGAGATGGTACACACCCTTCTTCGTTATGCTGGTTAGGCAGCAGTAATTGACACAGAAACGTAGTGTCGCGTCTTCTTCACCAAAACGACTGGTTCCGCCAAGGGCTTTTCGATGGCTGGGTTAAGCATCATAAAGCATTTCCTCAACTTGATCGCGTGTGGCCTGGCGTTCTTGAGGCGATACACGGTAGGGGCTTTGAAGTGGCGGTCGAGCGTGTTCTTCCCTAACGATGCGATGCTTTGCTAACGGAGTTTGCCGTACCTTCGACACTGACGAAAAACACTTGCTGTAGCTTTCGAGCAGAGTGCGAATCCGGTCCTGTCTGTCTTGGGTCAGAGCTGCATTGATGTCGAATATGGGCTGCATTGCTCGGTTGGGTGCACCGGCTTTAGGTTGGCTGGGGACGGCGAAGATATCTCGCGTGTCTCCTAGCGCGCCTAGGAAAGCGAGCGTCGTGCCCTAGTTCAGGTGCCGGTATTCTTCGGTGAAATTCGTCACCAGCACTTAAGCTTGTTCATACCGAAATGACCCACGCCTCTTGGGATTTTCAGCCCACGCTCCAAGAGCAACTGAGCGTTTCCACGATGACGCCTTTGGACGTTTCAATATCTGCGTTGCCCACGCAGGCGATGACACTTGTTCGGGGTGGTACGGTCAAGTGTCCGTCGAGGACGTTTAGAGAAAAGCGTTGAGTCGAAGTCGTCGTAGTAGTTACGGCTTTGTCCGCCGACAGTTTGATGAGCTTGGATCTGTGGTCTATGATCGTTTTATGATTGTTTAGGAAGTCCATGCCTAAAATTACGTCGCGCGAGCATTGCTGTAAAACGACAAAGATGGTAGGCTAGGTACATCTATTTACCGTAACCCTGGGTGTGCATCGCCCGACAGTGTAATAGGATTACTACCAGCGATGAGGATTAGCGGGCCATCCCAAGTAGTCGTCACTTCCTTGAGCTGGGCAGCGAAAGCTTCACTGATGACAGAGTCGTCGCCTCCAGTGTCCACTAGGGCGGTAACCATGCGTCCGTCGACAGTAATGGCGAGATCACTTGTTCGTGTCCTCATATGGCATGTTGGCTTCGGGGTTCGATTTCTGCTTCGTCTTGTGCTGAGGTGGCGGCCGGGGCACACCGTTGGGACTTCGCTGGGCGGCGGTGTTAGTTTGGAGTCTGATCGCGTCGGTCTTGAATTTTGACGTCGTGCGTAGCGGCGGTGTCACTTTGAAGCCTGGGCGCGTCGAGGCCATCTTCATAAGTAATGTCGGTGTCGTAGTGACGTCGTCGTTGCTCGTTCTCGGCGGCGGAGGATATTCGTTAGTTCGCCGTATAGCAAGCTCACCTTTAAAGGTTGCTACCTTTAGTTTTCCCTATGCGTAGCTGCGGCCTCGAAACAAAAAGCGGGCCCTGAATGGCGATGGCGACCTGAACCGAGGTTTTGGTGGTGCAAACTGACAGCTACGCAGGTCGTTTTCGATTTCGTGAGGCCGTTCACCGGAGCAAGGTCGTGGGGCGTCGACTGCACATCCGTGGAGGCCGATTCGTCGGTAGAGGCAGTGACGTAGAATGTGGCTGGTCTCACCGCAGTGGAAGAATAATGGCCGGCTGTTCGCAGTCCTCCAGGCGTCGTACTTCCTAGGGCTTGGGGTAGTCTTGCGGGCTGGGACCACGGAGTGGCTTTCAGGACCTGGACGGTGGAGGCGAAGGCTTGGAAAGCCATGTCGAGGCGCACGTCGATGTAATGCTGCAAAGTAATTTATTGCTGTCGTTTCTTGTGCTGGAACTGTCGCTAGAGAAAGAGCCAGTGCCTGCTGGACTTCACGAACGGCGTGCAGGTGCGTCGCCATCTTGGATTGTGGGGATGATGGCAGCAATTTGCGAAGCTCATCTCGCACAATCTCCCGGAAGAGGTCCCAAAGGCTTCCTCGGCTCGTAGATGCGCTGCTGTAAGGGCTTGCGCTGACCTGTTGCAGTGGTCGGTCATAGTGGCGCATCCTGGTGTCCATCGTCTTCTCGATGGTCCACGCTTCAATTTCAAATTAATCCACAGTTTTCGACGGATTCCGGACAAGTCCTGAAAAAGCGACTCTAATGCCTCGCAATAAAAATTTCACTCTATCAACTTTGGTCATGTTAGGGTCGGCGCGGCGAAACAGGCGCTTCGTCTCCTCAGTGTCAACAAGGAGAGGCTCATTTCGAAGTTGAAGTCTTCATTTAAGGGTGGCCATGACTCTTTCCTGCCCACCAACACTTGCAAAGGTAGTTAAAAACTCTTTCTTGATGATCTTCTAATCCTTCAACCCTGCCTCGTGAATTTTGAACCATATACGGGCAGGTCCTTGAAGAGAAAAATAGACTTGCCTTACCTTCGCTTCGTCGTTCGAGCCATTTAAGTCTGCCAAACGGTCAAAAAGGTTCATTAAGTCTTCCGCATCCTCAGTGGGCAGTCCGTGGAAGATGAGGGGCTACCGGGGCTGCAGGAAGACAACCGGTGCTGTTGACTGGACCATTTCTCAGGTTGATGCTTTCCGGAGTCAAACGGGGTTAGGCAGCAGACCATATTCGCGTTGGAGCCCTTGAAGTCGGCGGCTGGCTCGGTGACCTATAGGCTGGTCTCCCAGGGCAACAGGAACAAGGCTGGGATCTTCGCTTGAAGGATCAAGGGCAACACCTCCATCAGCAGTCACGTGGTGGTTACAAGGCCGCGATCGCAAGTGAACACACGCAGGTATAGAACCACTGAAATGAACTCTTTTTTTTTGCTGACTTGCTCCGGCAAATAAAGTAAGCGATTCGGCGGAGGCGATAGCAACAAACGTGCTCGTCGATCATCGAACTAAGTATTCCTGTTCCACTTGTCAGCACTGAATCTAAAAGCGACAAGGAAATATCTAGATAAGTCGCAAACAATACTAGCATGACCTGGAACATTTTAGAAACACAATGGGAGCGGCTGAAATCTTCGACATACGTCCCGACGCATCTTTCGCGACAAATAAAATCATAAAGCGTCCTCTCGCGAATAAGCGCATGAACAAACATACAGGATCGTTACGCGCGACGGAATCACAGTGATAAGGCAGCACGCCAGTGGCTGTAGAACAAGAACAAATATTGAAATAGATCGCGGCAGTACTATTACAACCGCTTTCGTCTATGATCCTTTCCATTTCGCATGTTTCCCTTCACGTGAGTACCCAGGACGTCTCGAACAAAGCAGAAATTAGGCTTCCGTGCCTCTGTGAACTTTGCAATCAGCGTTTACAATCTGTTGCTGGGCGAGTCGATAATTAAAATAAAACATATATATAAAAACAGTGCTGGCAGATGGAGGAAGAGAAGAAGCAGGACGCACAACTGCGGTAAAAACTTTTATTCTGAAAACAGCCAAACCGTATACAACCAGAATTAGAGCGAAGGAATAATGCGCGTGCGCCCATCTAAAAAAAATAGCCTCTACATCCGACCAGCAAATCCCAAAGCTAATTTATCAACACCCACGAAGTGATGCTGCAAGAAGGTGAATAAGTGGGTAACAGAAGCAGGAAAAACATCACATCAAGAAACAAAAACCGCTGAGGGCGTATACAAAACGTGTGTAAAAGATGTACATAAAAAGCCAACAACCAACCCGACTAAAAGGATGACGAAGAAAGAAAAAACTGAGAAAGTGTTAAAACCTGCAGCAACACAAGGCAGGGAATAAAAACAGTCAACAACCACCACGGCTAAAATACTGGCGGGGATATAGTCGCTAAGAGTGTTCAAAGGCAAAAATGAAAAGCCAACAATCAAGCGGCTAGAGGAATGGCAAAAAGCTCTACACAATGAAAACACTAAAATCATTAAAACCAGCAAAACAGTGAAAACTATGCGGCTAGTCAACAGAACACGGCAGCTAAAACCGTGACAAGGAAAAAAGACGCGAAAATTAATTACAGGTAAAAACACATTAGTGACCAGGAGGAACACACTGGGCATGGGAGAATAAACCCTATGAATAAAAGCAATAAAAGACCTAGGAAATATGTTAGCAGAAGCTAGGACAGAGGGGAGCGAGAGGCGGAGCGTACAAGGAGACAGAAACTCATTGCAGGCCAGAAGAATATGTACAAACTCATTGCAAGGTGGAGAGGAATGAAAGCTCTAAATGAAGAAGATAAGCACGTCCTCTGTGACCATGGAATGGTGATAATGTTCGTCCCATCTGTTGTCAAGTGGACGCAAATGCTCCCAGAATTCGCCACAAAACAAAACATAAAAGGAACTCTTCTCACAAACATTATGTTGGAAGCAGTAATTTTGTTTAAACGCAGATTTTGTCGCATCACACGCAGCCTCATGAAAAACAAAGCTATGCACCATGACGAGCGTCCGTGCATCTCCAACAAGCACAAAAAACTGCGCACCAGATCCTGTGAATACAGAACGCAGGCTCTGTTTTCTGTCGACTTTCCGCACTTTAAAAAGTGTCTGGGAACTGGCTTGCTCGCTTCTATTTGTTGCCGGAGAGTGATCTAAATGCTTCCACAGGTTGAATCCCATTCTTTATGAAAATATTCATTTTTTACTGGAAAGAGAACAATCATATGACCTATTTACATTTTAGGTTTCTCTTAAAATTGCACGCAAAATCGTTGCTCTAAATGGAAAAACTGCGGCATCGCAAGCCTGTCTGTTGTTAAGTCTAGCTGATCGAACCAAGTTTCAGATTCAGAGCATGTCTCTAGCCTTTCAACTCTCCAGCAACAAAGTCGTAAAGTAAATGCAGCTGTACAGGACTGGGACTGAAGTGACTTGTGGAAACGTCTCAGCTACAATCCAATTTTTGAGTAAGTAGCAAAATGTATTTCTTTGCAAGTGAAAGTTCTGTTCCTTGGTGGTGCTAAGGAGCTGATTTCTATTTCAGGACCATGCATCCTAACCCAAGTGATAACGTCGCGCTTCAGTGCTGAACATCTACGTCCAAATTCTGCATCCGCTAACATGCTCCATTATTTTTGTCGCATTTAAGTGCTTGGAAAAACTACACTAAATAAAAGCAGGGCATTTTAAGTCAGGCAACAGCGACGCTGTCTAGTGCGTTGTCACTGTTGGAGTACTTAACAGAACGTGCAGGTTTCAAGTACCTGATAGCCAGGAGGCTGAGCCAGGGTACGGGCGAGCATCTTTTTGAATTGTGCACCAGCCTTGTGGTTGCAATATCCATCTAACAGCTTAAGGGTTAGAGTAACTGTGAACGGCTTTGCATTAAAACATCTTGCCCACTTTGTATCCACGACATACTACGAGCCTGGCATCCTCAATTCCTTTTTGGATTCAGATGCTTGCCAGCCGAGCTCTAAAGTGGGAGTTAGGAGCTTATAGATAAACTGCATATGCAAACACTATACAGGGTCTTGAATATTTCGGGGCTGAGATTTAAAAAATTCCTATACGAAATCTACTACCCCATTTGAGCTGAAATAACGTTCACAAAGTAGCAAAATATCGTCTACGTTCAACATCGGTACTCGCCTAGATTTTCCGAAATCGAGGAAAAACTGCTCTCGGCGGCCTGCACAATTTTTGCAGGAGAGAGTCGAAACGCTGCTTTGAAATGATACGTCATCTGTCCAGCAGTGAGGCAAGCTCCATCCCGGCCGATGACGCGCTTGCCTCGCTGCCCGACAGATGACGCACCATGTCAAAATAGCTTTTCGACACTCCTCAGTGGCTACAAATGACCAAAAAAGAAAATGCACATTGTGCGAAGAGTGCCAGGACCGCACCGCTATTAGAGCCAACGTGTGCTTGCCAGGATTCCCAAAAAGAACTTAGAAAGACCAAATAAAGGCTCATGTAAAAGCTGCCGGTTTTCCGGCCCTGCTTCATCTGTACGCTTTAAAACGTTGACAGCGATAGATACGTAGCACTTCAGTTGCCAAAAAAAAACAAAGTTCTTATATCCAATAAGCCTGAGGTTTAAAGGTGAATCTGGTCAAATGTCCGGAGACGAAAGCTGGCGGTTGTAGAAAATGTAGTTCATTATTGTTGTTTCTTTTTTAAGGAAAAAGGAAAGGCGCAGTAAGCTTTCTTACCTTAACGCGGATTCCACAATCGTGCCGCTGGATAAGACATATAGAATAAATTTCAAAAAGAATAAAATTACTGGTGGTGTAGTTGCTGTTAAATGTAGTGTGTACGCGATTCTTTATTCTTTAGCTTTATTCACGTGGTTACACGTGGTAAAATTTCATTGCGCTGAAAGCTTTTCCTGAACTACGGATTAAAAGGCTGTAGTGATACGTCTAAAAGTTTGTCTTGGTTTAGCTTGACGCACCTGCATTGAAGACTGCACGACCTCTGTCTGGAAGATCAACTCTGTCCATTTCAAAAATTGGAGGTCATGGCTTGAACCTCGGGATCCTGTGTGTGCTCCAGCGATATCAACTCTAACACCATCTTTTCAATGTGCGGATTTTCTTAATTTTTGCTATCCTCCAGAGGCTTCGCAGTAACATAGCTTAACACACAACGATGACGACGGCCACGCTTGCTGGGCAGCGCGAGATGAAGACGGCGATGTTTGCTGCACAACACCAGATGAAACATGCAGCGCAAGGGTACGGGGGCGCCATACGTGGAACGCTTCCCGTGCGAGGCCCAGTAATGGCACCGAATAACATAAACTTCACAATTTAATACAGTAAAGCCAATGTTCTAAAAATTTTTGCGCACTTGTAACCGCCTATGCGTACGAAGACGAAAGCAGGCTTGAGCAGCGCGGCTGTTTGGAAAACACGCGCTGTGCTGTAATTACTGGGTGTAGTGAGATTATTAGGCCACACAGTCATAAACACGTAATTCGGTTCAAATGTATATCACTTCACTAGAAAGGAAGATGCATGCCCATTATGCAAAGAAATCTCCAAACGCTATCCTGCATGCTGCACGAAGAGCGGATGCGTCTAAATTTTGATAAATGGCGTATCTGGTGCCACATGCATGTCCATTACTGATGCCTTCTAAGATCGAACGAGGCGCCCGCGTAGGTAGGAAGGAAGCTGGCATTTACGGGCAGCACGGGAGCCAAACTAATTGTGCTATATGCTGACAATGTCGATTTGGTGCTTCTTGATAGTCTTGTGACATTGTCTCAGGAGTACACTAAGTGCCCTCTCGTCTATGGTGCAATGTAAACTTAAATGTCAAGAGCTCTTTTTTGGGTCGTCCAGTAGACTTATTGCCCGGACGTCTCGCACTCCCTGAGCATAGCAGCAATATAGGCGGAACTTTCTCGGCACGGGCGACGTCACTCCGTGCGCGTAGTTATCGATTGTAAGTACCATACTACATCAAGTAACCGCCAAGTACATCAAGTGGAAGAACATTGCACATATTGGGAACAATGTGCTAGAAAATATATATGTGTTCCTTATTATCAGTTGACCTTGGCCAGAAATGTTAGTCGGCGCCGAACTGCCAGCCCGTACCGCGACGAGTAGTCGTAGCGGGAGTACGCGGGATTCGGATCTGCGATTTCGGTGCGATAATGGTGATAATACAGAATACAGACTAATGGTGATAATACAGGAAGGTATAGTTTAATGAGATCAATCACAATCTTATAATTATGCGTATCATTTTTTCACCTCAACAGCTCCTTAGCACTAGAAAATTTTAGATATCGCTCTTCGCCTGAAGAGTAGACTCAGAAGCACCTTTAACACCGCCTTTTCACTCGACGAAGTTTTGATATTAATACATTGGCACATATTTTGGTAGCGTGTTTAACGCATTTAATTGGTCTGGTTTTGGAGGGAGAAATGTGGAGTACCTCTGAGTGCTTTCTTTGCCACCTATACAAAAATAAAAAGGAATAAACTTCAAGGTACGTATATTTCTTAGGTTAGATTTCCTATCAAAAACTAGCCTACTACTCAACCCGTATACGTGGACGATAAATGACAAGCTAAAGGGTATCACAACGGTGTCAACGCAGTGCAAGGAACCTTTGCCTCACAATTATCATGCGAAATCAAATGCGCATTGTGCCAACTCGTTTCTCCCAATAATAGATGAAGGCGTCGGCGACGGCAACGTCTTTTGTAATGAAAACGTTTTATATACTTCGCCCAAATTTATGAATCAACCCCACGTGGCGACCGGTCGTAGTGACAGAAACTATATGTCTGAAAAAGACACAAAAGTGCCCTAGAACTGTCAGTGTTGCTTATGAAGAGAGAAATATGCTGAAACTCTCACCGCACCCTGACCTGGGAGAGGGAAACCACATGTAGATCTACAGTTTATTATCTGCTGCAATAAAGGCTCTAAGAGCATAGATGAGAGTGGACATCCTTGCAGTATTGCACGAGTTACAGCTGTCGGATTAGTGGATTGGCCATTGACTACCAGGCAGTCTTCTAAATTGGTGTATAGCTTCCCAAGAACCTTTATCAGACGTGCTGGAAAGCCAACGCATTAAAGAACAGCAAATAAATATTCTCATTATACAGGATCGAAGGCTTTTCCTGGTCTAGGGATAAGAAAATGCATGAAATTTGTGTACGTGCAGCAAACGTATACATGCAGAGCCAGAGAAGATTATGCGGTCTGGCAATCAGCATGCTTCAGCATTACTGATTAATGCCTTTAAAGGGTTACTAGACGATGCACTAGTATTGCAACAAATATCTTATAGTCGGTGGTAATTAAGGAGATAGGCCTCCATGCGTTCGGGTCAGATGGTTCACCGCTGCCCATTAGGAGGACTATGACTCTACTCTCGTGAAATGTTTTTGGAGTGATAGCGTCACTAAGGAGCCGGTCCAAAATCTTCATTCTACAGAGTGCTGCCGTTGGAGGAAACTAAGCTACTGTTTTTGCGAGTGTAGGAAGAAAGAAATGAAAATTCGCGGGCCTGCTACAGGCTCTGTAGGTGAGCCACCTCCGCTGCCTCGTGCGCCCAGAAGAGAAAATAGACAAGATAGAAAAAGAAGAGGGACAGAAAGACGCGCGCCGCAACAACAGCCATGGTCCACCACCAGCGGTGACGTGTGCAATGACGGCCTCCAAAAGATATAAATTCCGTGGCAGGCTAGCCCAGCGGCAAGCGGAGTATGTCCACCCCGTCGGAAGATGAATATCTTGTTGTGGCTGTAGGTAGAAGGAAAAGAAAATGCACGAGCCTGCTACTGGCTCTGTAGATGAGCCACCTCCACAGCCTTGTCCGGACAAAGAGAGAAAGTACAGAAGAAAAGGAAGAGGGAGAGAAAGACGCGCGCCGCAAAAGCCGTCGTCCACCACCAAAGCGGTGGCGGGTGCAATGTCGGTCCACAACAGATAAAAATTCAGTGGCTGGATAGCCCCCGCCGCAAGCGGCGTTGACCTACCAGTCCCAGCCCCATAGGGCCAGGAACCGCCGCCCTTCACCCTACGGACACGAATGTTGTTGTTGTGGCTCTAGGAAGGAAGAAAAGAAAATGCATGGGCCTGCTACTGGCTCTGTAGCTGAGCTACCTCCGCTGCCTCGTGCGGACAGAAGAGAAAATAGAGAAGAAAGAAAAAAATACCCACAATTACGTTACTTCCTAATGCGAAATTTGAGCGCAGCCCATCAGCTGTTTTACCTTTCGATATATTGAGGCAAAGATTTCCAGTAAGGCACGTATGTACAATTACAGACAACGTTTTGTTTTTTAATTTTTCACACGCATTTCATTAAGAAACTCTCCACTAAGAGTTCTTGGCTGTCATGAAAGAAGCTTTGTGGTTGGAGAAATGAAGAGAGTAATTGAGTTTTTGGAAGGTTGACGGAAGCAGCGCGTGGGCCTATAGGAACGTTGCGCGACGAAAAGATAGCAGCTACTGACTGATGCCGCTGACGCCGCTAGCGACTGAAGCGAGTGAGAACGGCATGCACCGTTATCCGCGAGCCTGAATTTAGGCAACCGGAGAGCACCCTCGCCGTCACGCTGGATGAGGGAGCCCTCCTCTTTCTGCATGGGGGCAAAGGTTGATTGATTGATTAAAGCTTTAATTTCCACCGATTCAGGAGGCCCCCTACGCTCCTGGTACACAGGCCTGAGGAAAGGGGGCTGGAAGCTCCGCGACTAAGGACTGGCGAATATGCATTGATTATTATCGGCCTCAGCCGCCTGGCGGACCGCTTTTTGCTGCCCAGCGGGGACGTCGCTTCGCAGCAGGGTTACCCAGGCTTCTCTACTTTTAATGTTGTCCCTAGCGCCCGGAGACTTAGGGCATTCCCAAAGTATATGGTCGAAGGTCAACCTCACTTCGCAGACTTTACATTTATCATTTTCTTCTCTCATCTATCTTGGTGTGAAACAACCAGACAGGGTTTGGGAAATTTCCGGCTTGTAATCGCCGCCAGGCTGTGGCCTCTTTATTATTTAAGCTAGGATCCTGTGGTGGCATCAGACGTCTTCCTAATCTATAATTTTCGATTATTTCTTTATAGGTTTGCAAACGTTCGTTCATCGCCTGGCAGTCGGGCGGCTCCACGTTTGGCCGGGAGTAGAGATCTCGGGCTAAATCACGGGCCGCCTCGTTACCGGGGACGGACGTGTGTACTGGGACCCAAAATAGGGTGATTTTGCGATCGATTTTAGCTACAGCGGTTAGAATTCGGACGCCTTCTTGCGAGACCCTATCTTTTCCGATATTCCAGAGAGCAATTTTACTGTCGCTAAAGATCAATCTAGAGGCGAGACAGAGAGCCGTCCGTGTGCTTTGAAATGTCAGTTATTGTTGTTGAGGATGTAGGAAGAAGGAAAAGAAAATGCATGGGCCTGCTACTGGCTCTGCAGCTGAGCCACCTCCCCTGCCTATTGTGGCTGTAGGAAGAAGGAAAAGAAAATGCATGGGCCTGCTACTGGCTCTGTAGCTGAGCCACCTCCGCTGCCTCGTGCTGACAGAAGAGAAAATAGAGAAGAAAGAAAAGGAAGAGAAAGACGCGCGCCGCAACCACAGCCGTCGTCCACCACCGAAACGGTGGCGGGTGCAATGACGGCCTACAACTGACAAAAATTCGGTGACAGGCTAGCCCGCGCCGCAAGCGGCGGTGACCTACCTGTCCCAGCCCCGTCAGGGGAGTTTGGCCTCGTGCGAATAGAAAGAAAAATAGAGAAGAAAGAAAAAGAAGAGGAAGAGAAAGACGTGCGCAGCAAAAACAGCCGTCCACCACTGAAGAAGTGGCGGGTGCAATGACGGCTTCTATGGAATACTGCGCTACTTGATATACAGAGACAAATGGAAGACGACACACGAATGAACGGCCTATAACAGAAAAAATCCTGTGGCAGGCTATCCCCCGGCGCAAGCGGCACGTGAGATACTAAATGGTGGAAAATGCTCCGTCGCCCTTCATCCTTCCACTTTCACTCCCACCTCTCTCTCCTTAAGGTGCAGTTCAGGTTTACCATGAGTGAATGTGATATATGCAGCAACTTTCCTTTCCTATTATTACATTCTGAAACCCAGTGGGTTATATTTATTGAGATTTTTTGTCATCAGAGCACGCAATAAAGAGCTTGTAAAACAAATGTATGTTTTTTACCCCCAAAAGGGATTTTATAAAGACCCAGCTATACTAGTCTCAAAATGATGCAGCTACGCTCATAATCGCGAGAACTTGCCTTTATAGTGGTGTGTCTTTCATCATGGCTTCGCAAGCTAGGGAAGGACGTTGAGGCTCATTCGATATTAGCTGCCAGTAATATATAGTGGTGGTGCAGAGGTGGCGTAGCGGTAGAACATCCGCCTCGCATGCAAGAGGACCGGGGCTCAAATCTCGGTGCCGCGCAATTCTCCACCGGATGAAAGAAAAAAAAATCCGCGTGTTGATGGAATTGCATAAACAGGTTTGGGGTGCGACCTGATGCCGGTGAACACCTCCGGCAACGCACTCCCTCACCAGAACAGGAGTTGGCCACCCTGGTGCAGTAATTGGCCGCAACCTCCTATGATAAGCTCCATAAAACCCTTGTCCTCAGTCACCAGCGGCTGCGGAACAACTGACCACGGCGGCGGTCAGACCTGTGATATAGTGCTCTAGAAGATTGGGCAGTGTGTCGACCGCGCCGCGAAATGCACGGGAGCGGGGGCCGCTTTTGCGATGACAGAGGCGCCGCAGCGCAGAGGGCGCCACCAGCAACTGGTGTGTCAGCCGTCCGGGCGCCCGCGTATGCGCGCTGTGCGGCGTGGCGGATACCGCGCGGACTGTACGTTCTTGTTTGCTTGTGCGTCGTCTCAAGCTGTTCGCGACAAGATTTTACAAATATGCCGGTTAACGGTGCTCAGTACTGTTAGCAATCACCTCATTTATTTTCCATTTTGGCCGTAGGCAACACCTCGGGGAAGTAACATGACAGGAGTTGGCTCCGAAGAAAACAGCTTGGAGAGGGCCGGCGTACGACTCGCACAGCACACTTCACTCGCCGTACAGCTTGCTTTAGCATTCCTAAAGCACCTAATTCACGTCCAGAAATGTAGTCGTTTTGAAAAGAGGGCAGTTTAGAAGCAGGATGTATGAAGAAGTGAAACATACAACACGTGCGTTCGAGCGCTGACTAAAACTGGTCACAGTAACGCCATTATCAAAACAGTCCAAAATGGTATATTCCGTTGTTTCCCACGACAACTATGCCGACTACAGTACGTCACTGAAGCCACAAGAGAAGTCGGCATTCAGTTGGAATGAATTAAATGTGGACTACCCCGCATGGAGGTAGAGATGACCTAATTGTTCAAGAAAATGTTTCCATTCTAGGGTACGCAAGCCACCGGTAATATGCAAGTCATTGCCTCCAGAAGATCGCTCTAGTCCTGTTTTACGTACATACAAAATAAAAAAAAATGAATAGCTTTGAAAAATAAACAACGACGGAAAATAGAGGACGCAGAGGCTATAAGGTATACGCTTATTTGCTTCCGCTAGATCATCCTTCTGCGAAAGAGAGGTTGTGAGGCCGCACGGTTTCTCACCACGAACAAAAATAGCGCTATAGGTTCGAAGCTATAGGTCGCAATTTACTCAAAAATTTGGCTCGATGCACGGTCCTTTTCGACTGCTTTGCACTTCAGATTTTGCAAACTTCCTGTAAAATGTGAAGGTTCAAAAAGTTTACCTTCTTGGAGCACCAGAAAAGCTCCCACTTGAAGCAATGAAATTTATAGTGTTTTTGCGGCTTCGCTCTTTGCGAAGTAAGCGAATCACGACACGAGTTCCCAAAAGGAAAATAATGAAATTCCCTTGGAAGTATTTCACGTGTAATATCAACCTTGTTAACAATTATAGTCTGGTTAGTACTGCAAAGAGCACCCGCGGTAAGTAGCCCGATTATATATAGTCCGGTAAGCAGTAGTTGCAAGTATATCCAGTCGATTACTCATATTTCATACCACACACTCAAAGAATAAACACGTATTATGTCCGCATTTGATTTCGGCATTATTTTAATTGCTTGCGTATTAGGTGTTCGTCATCTTTTTCGCATTTTTCCGCTTTCTCTCGGTGCGCGCCAAGAACTGCATCATACCTGTCAATTCGACGCGTAATTATCAGTGCTTTTATTTTTGTTTATTTGCTCTGTACCATTCGATGCCAGTAAAGCGTCCGCACTCAAGTGCCCGCTATGAACGTATTACGTATGTGACGGGTTTAATTTTTGACACTTTATTTGAAGCAATGCCGTAGCTGCACTTGACTTTTTGTTGTTTTTTTCATCTAAACAACTGGTTCACCCTTTGGTTAGTGGCACGCAAACAAATGTCCGTGATATACGTATATGTTCATCACGAACAAAGAATAAATGCTTGAGTCGCGTATACCTTGTTTATTTTTTTTTTTGCCGGTAAATACCACAGTACTTTAAATTAGTACGGTAGTGAATAAATGTGTTTTGCTCGCACACTGTATTTGTAATTTATATAAACGGTGATTAGGGCACATAAAGAACACCAGTTAAAGAGATATATTACAGATTACTGACGATTTAAGATTAACGTTGTTATGTATCAATAAGCGCAAGCTGCAAAATGCAAGCAGGTGTTCGTAAATAAGGTTTGTAAAAAATAAGTGTTCCTAAGGAGGCCTTACGAAGCACAAGCTTTGATTCGCATGTACACTGTTTTTCTCCGCGTGTTAATAGCGCTCCTGGGCAGTAGCCTTTATTCCCTTAAGGGAAAAACGAATGCAAAACACCACGGTTCGTTGCAAACATTAAGTACAAATTGCTCATCTGGACGATTTGTAACTGACCGCGGGAAGAAATTTTGAGGGTTTCAGATAGCGATTCAAACATAGCGCGCTGCTCCGAGGGACTACCCAAGCGTGCACAATGTCTCCAGATAGACGTAAAAGAACGGCAGGGATCAGTTTAAGCACCTGGAATAAGTCGCCTCTTTATTAATTATCACACTAATTGCGCAGCGTCTGAAAATCGCTTCAAAGAGAACCGCACCCCTCCTCTGTACCCCCGCTATCCCGCGGCCGCTACGCGCCGAGCGGCGAACGTGGCACCCCTGTTGCACGTCGCGCCCTCTCGCGGGAGTCGGTTCTTGTCATCGCAAAAGCGGCCCGCTCTCCGGCGCCGGTCGTCACACTGCCCAATATTCTAGAGCACTATACCTGTGACGCAGCAGGGGGTGCTAAGAAAGTCTGGCTCCGCTGGACAGGCCGCCATTGGAAACTGACCCTGGCAACGTTTAATGCTAGAACCCTAGCTAGTGAAGCAAGCTTAGCAGTGCTGTTAGAGGAACTAGAGGGCATGAAATGGGATGTGATAGGGCTTAGTGAGGTTAGGAGGCCGAATGAGGCGTATACTGTACTGAAAGATGGGCATGTACTGTGTTATCGAGGCTTACCAGAGAGGCGACAACTAGGAGTAGGTTTCCTTGTCAATAAGTATATAGCGGGTAATATAGATGAATTCTATAGTATTAATGAGAGGGTAGCAGGCATCGTAATTCGGCTTAATAAGCGGTATAAACTGAAGGTTGTACAGGCCTATGCACCTACATGTAGTTATGATGACCAGGCAGTTGAAAGCTTCTACGAAGATGTAGAATCGGCAATGCGAAAAGTAAAGACGCAGTATACTGTACTAATGGGCGATTTCAATGCCAAGGTAGGGAAAAAACAGGCAGGAGACAAGGTAGTTGGTGACTATGGCATTGGTTCTAGGAATAGCAGGGGGGGAGTTACTAGTTGAGTTTGCAGAGCGCAATAACTTACGAATCATGAATACCTTCTTCAGCAAACGGAAAAACAGGAAATAGACATGGAAAAGTCCTAACGGAGAGACTAAAAGTGAAATCGACTTCATAATGTGTTCAACCCCCGCCATTATGCAAGATGTAGAGGTAATCGGGAACGTGCGATGCAGTGACCACAGGATGGTGAGGTCCCGAATTAGCCTAAATCTGAAGAAGGAACGCAACAGATTAGTAAGAAAGAAACCCATCAACGAATTAGCGGGGAGGGGGAGGGCAGAAGAGTTCAGGATCTCGCTACAGAATAGGTTTTCAGCTCTAACTGAGGATGGCGACATTACCCTAGAGGCAAGGAACAATAATTTCAGAAATATCATTACTGAGTGCGCGGTAGAAGTAGGCGGTAGGATAGTTAGAGAGGATACCGGTAAGCTGTCTAAGGAGACGAAAGATTTGATTAAGAAACGCCAGAGTATGAAAGCTTCCAATCCAACAGACCAGATCGAATTGGCCGAGATATCAAAGCTAATCAATAAGCGCAAGGTGGCCGATATTAGGAAGTATAACATGGAGAAAATTGAGCATGCTGTAAAGAACGGGGGAAGCCTTAAAGCGGTAAAGAAGAAATTGGGCATAGGCAAAAACCAGATGTATGCGATAAGGGACAAGGCGGGCAACGTCATCACTAATATGGAAAAGATAGTCAAAGTAGCCGAGGAGTTCTATACAGATCTCTACAGTAGCCAAAGTAGTCAGGACCGTAATGAGAATGGCGGTAGGGAAAAACAGTCAGACGTTCCACCAGTGACGAAGGACGAGGTCAAGAAAGCACTAGAAACTATGAAAAGGGGGAAATCAGCTGGAGAGGATCAGATAACTACAGATTTGCTGAAGGACGGGGGGGATATCGTGCTAGAAAACCTGGCCACCCTGTATACGCAGTGCCTGGTGTCATCGACGGTACCGGAACCATGGAAGAATGCAAACATTATCCTCATTCACAAGAAAGGGGACTCTAAGGACCTTAAAAATTACAGAACAATCAGCTTACTGTCTGTTACGTATAAGGTATTTACTAAGGTAATCGCTAATAGAATCAGGACAACCTTAGACTGCAATCAAGCAAAGGATCAAGCAGGGTTTCGGAAACGGTACTCTACTATCGATCATATCCATACCATCAATCAGGTGATAGAAAAATGCTCGGAATATAACAAGCCCTTATACATAGCATTCATTGATTACGAAAAAGCATTTGACTGAGTTGAAACCTCGGCGGTGATGCAGGCATTGCGAAATCAGGGGGCAGACGAGCCATACGTGAAAGTGCTGGAAGATATATATAGCGGCTGCACAGCAACCATAGTTCTGCATAAAGAAAGTAACAAAATTCCCATAAAGAGAGGTGTTAGGCAAGGAGACACAATCTCCCCAGTACTATTCACAGCTTGTTTAGAGGAAGTATTCAGAGACTTGGAATGGGAGCAGTTAGGGATAAGGGTAGATGGAGAATACCTCAGTAATCTGCGATTTGCTGATGACATTGCCTTGCTAAGCAACTCGGGGGATGAACTGCAAATAATGATTGATGAACTAGACAGGAAAAGTAGAAAGGTAGGCTTGAAAATCAATATGCGGAAGACTAAGGTAATGTTTAACAGCCTCGGGAAGGAACAGCAGTTTACATTAGGTAGCGAAATACTGGAAGTAGTAGGCGAATATGTCTACTTAGGACAGGTAGTAACCGCAGACCCGGACCACGAAACGGAAATAACAAGAAGAATACGATTGGGATGGAGCGCATTTGGCAAGCACTCGCAGATTATGACTAGCAGCTTACCGGTATCGCTCAAGAGGAAAGTATACAACAGTTGCATCTTACCTGTACTCACCTATGGGGCTGAAACGTGGAGGCTAACCAAGAGAGTTCTACTTAAGTTGAGGACAACCCAGAGGGCTATGGAACGAAAAATGGTAGGAGTAACATTAAGAGATAGAAAGCGTGCAGAGTGGGTGAGAGAAATAACTCAAGTTACCGACATTCTAGTAGAAATTAAGAAGAAGAAATGGACATGGGCAGGACATGTAGTGCGAAGAGAGGATAACCGATGGTCGCTGAGGGCAACAAACTGGATTCCAAGGGAAGGAAAGCGTAGCAGGGGGCGGCAGAAAGTTAGGTGGGCGGATGAGATTAAGAAGTTCGCAGGGGTCAAGTGGATGCAGCTAGCACAGAACCGGGTTAAGTGGAGAAATATGGCAGAGGCCTTCGCCCTGCAGTGGGTATAATCAGGCTGATGATGATGATGAATATATAGTTCCTGAATATGTCACTCGTGAAAGCGTAGGATGATAATGGTCGCAGGTTGAGGTCTGTACCCTCACAGGAGGATCGCACCTAGTGCATCCTTCCATCTGACAAGGCAAGGAGCTTCATCATCTTAATTGGCGCTAGGTCAGACCTCACGCAACAGCATGCGCTGAACAATGGGAAACTGAGGCATGGTGTTCCCGTCATCTGCTGCGCCGTCGCCTTGCCAGAAAGAACGAAACCCTCACTGCAGTCGAAGATCCACTCACCGGCCATATTGTTACGGACCCTGAGCAGGTCTTGAGTTTAGCACAAGATTTCTACATCGAACTTTATGCTGCTGAGCCCTGCATCCCCACATCGTTCTAGCTGCAGACAGCAACCGACGCACCTAACTTGGACGACACATGGCTATCGTCTGAAGAGCTACACACAGCCCTAAAACAGATGAAGCCAAGCAGAAGCCCGGATATGGACGGATTCCTGCCAGCCTTTTGCATAAAGTTTTGGCCGTCGCTAAACACCGCTTTCATCAACTTAGCAAACGACGCCCTAGAGCGAGGGGCACTAACACCAAGTATGAACGAAAGCCTCATCACTTCCCTGTGCAAGGACACCTACATGAGCAGCGACCTTAAAGCGTGGAGACCAATAACGCCTCTAAATAAGGTCTGCAAGGCATGGCAAATGTCTTTTTGCACCTGGCGCCTGCTAGGCCCGCACCAGGCTTGCAGCGTCCCAGCCCGCTCGGTAGAACTCCGTGGCATTGCTTTCAGAGACCTTTTGACGTGGATGGAATCGCGCAGCCTCAATGGCTTACTTTGCTCCCTGGACCAAGAGAAGGCATTCGACCGCCTGAGTCACGAGTACCTGTTTAGGACGCGTGAGCTCGCGCGCATTCCCGTGCAATACATAAGTATGTGCAAAACGCTTTATACGGCATCGCGAGCAGCAGTCATTGTACAGGGGCGAATCTCAGTGCCTTTCCCCGTGGGAAGGGGTGTCCGACAAGGTTGCCCCCTCTCACCGTTGCTCTATGTCATAGCGATTGAACCCCTCCTGCAAAAGATTATTAGAGATGGCGGCATCCGCAAAACACCATTGCCAGCGGGCCCTCCCTGCACGCCAGTGTTCCCCTACGCGGTTGACGTTTCTGTGGTGGTGCCAGACACATCAGTGGAAAGATTACTCGGATTAACCACGGAGTACTGCCAATCGAGCGGGGCGCGCATCAATGACAAGAAGTCCACTGGTATGACCTTGAACACGACCGCCTCCCCTACCCAATCCAATCAAATCGATCTCTGTTACTCGCGAGACACGAATCCTCGGATAATTCTTCGATTCCGCTGGACCAGCGCCCTGGAATAGGGCTGAAGAGCAACTAAGCATCAAAACCCACAATCTTGGTGCTCTAAAATGTCCCCTGACTTCGCAGGCCACGATCGACAAGCCAATGCTGATTTCTACCCTCAGATTTGAGGCCAGTACCCTTGACATCCCCCCAGACAAGAACAAACAGCTCCAGAAACATATATACCGCTTTGTGTAACAGGGAGCCCCTGATAAGGTAAAGATTCAAAGGTGGCCTGGGGCGGCCAGATCTGGATATTCTCGCAGGGGCTCTGCCCATCAAATGGACATACAGAGCTGTCGAATGCGACATGCCGCTAACAAAAACGATGGCTTCGTACTATCTGTCGACATGGCTGCGAACATTGACTGAGAAGGCCCTGCACCACAACACCCCGCATGCAGGATCACCCCTATCATTTTACCGAACCGCATGCCATGGACTTAGAGCGCCTGAAGGAAACCTCGCCTGCGTTGACCCACGAACCATGCCCCTGAAAAGTATTATCAATATGATCACACCTCCGCTCCCTGCCCGCCTATCAAGCTACATGCTACGTGCAGATAGACCCAGTTGGCTGTACATCACCGCCCACTTCCTCAATGCACGCCGAGCCTCCCTGATGTGAAGGTTCGCAAGAGGCAGCTTACAAATCAGACGGCGCGCCTTCGTCTCTGCGATGTCGGGAAATATTGATCTGTGTCCCTTCTGCTTAGCCGAGAGACAGCGGAGCACATCTTTCTGGACTACATAATTATCGCAGCACTCATATAGTGTCTGAG
Organism: Amblyomma maculatum; assembly: GCF_055883805.1. NCBI lineage: Eukaryota > Metazoa > Arthropoda > Arachnida > Ixodida > Ixodidae > Amblyomma > Amblyomma maculatum. Next base: position 20,720,995 of record NC_139351.1, on the reverse strand, counting down.
AGATATATTCGGCCTCCCCGGGATCCCATGCCCCACCGTGCGCTACTTGAACCCGCCTCCAAAGGAAGGGCGCAGGCAGTTTGTCTTGACACTAGCAGAGGTCAACTATCTGTGTGGTTGGCCCGCTGCAAAGCGGCCTACTCGAACAAGACTCTGAGCCTCCATGACGTGAAGGCCAAAATCAGAAAAGCACTATGGTTCCACCTAGAACGAGAGAGACGCCACTTGGGGAGCAAGAATGGGGACACCGCATGGTAATCTTGAATGAAGAAAACGGAAAATTAGAAGTGAGGTATTAGAAGACTTGCTCGCGTCAGGCTTCGACCGACTGGGGTGGTGCGAACGTGGTGCATATGCACGGCGACCCCGCTCCAGTGGGAACCGACCGGATTGCATGAGCATCTTGGCTGGGAAAGCCCGCTCACCGAAACAAAACAAAAACCCAAATTTTATGGTGCAGGAAGCCTTGACTGGGGTAGCCGTAGGACAATGAGGGTCGCAGGTTGAGGTCTGTGCCCTCACAGGAGGACCGCACCTAGTGCATCCTTCCTTCCATCTGACAAGGCAATGCGGCAATGATGTCCAGTCTTATCTTTCCTCTTCGTGCTTTGCATAGAGCCTTTATTGCAGCATGTCCGAAATAGTAGATCTATACGTGGTTAACCTCCCTAGATCAAGGTGAGGTGAGAGTTTCAGCATATGCTGATGACAGTTCCCTGTTCATAAAGCGGCATTCACACCAGAGCTCGAATCCCTTTCTAAGCAAGGGTGACTGTGCGGACTTCACGCCTTCGAGAGGCTGCTGAGCCTCGCAGCTTCCGGTGTTTCACCGCCGGCCCCCGTCTCCGGGCTGGGGAACATCTCAGCCGGCCGATACAAACGCTTCGCAACTAACCAAGAGACGTCGAGAAGGAAAAAGAAGCGCGCGGTGGGATGCGAGAAGATAAGATCTACCCTACCCTGCATTTTGTATTCGACCATTTTTCGGCGGGCACCTTTCGTTTGCACAAGTTTGTTTATTTTACTTTGCTTGCATTTTTTACTCAACTTGTTTCCCTGACTGGCAAAGAAACGTTAGTAGGTCAGAAATGGCTGTATTTTGTACTTCTTTGTTCCTGTCGTGATGCGTGCGGCTTGAAACAGTCGACGTCTCTCTTCGGCGACTTTTCATTGTCCAAGCGAATGTACAAGCTCGGAAGCGGGGGCGAGTTTGCCCAGCCCGTGACGTCGTGCACATCCTTTCCACATCCATCCTAGTCGGTATTCCCCATGTGAATACCGTTTAAGGAACGTTGGCAGTTATAGGGCATTTTCGCGTCACTTATAGCTGCTTGTCAGGTACATGCCTCAACACACAAAAAACAAAGCAATGTGTGCCGAAAGTTTCTACGACGACTTACCTGATTGTGTCATCTAGGTAGATGGTGTGAAAGTACTGGGTGTTATATTCCTACCGTCTAGTGAGGCAGCTCGCACCCCCTCGAAAGAAATAAAACACAAATCTGAGAAACGTATTGAGGTAGCCAAGACATTCCACCTACCTTTTTCTGAGAGGGACTCCCAAATCAACAGCAGTATTGCTGTGCTCATTTTTTACATAGCCAAAGTCGCCCGCCCAGCTCGTCGCGTTCTTTTGAGATCGCTTCTGATTGCGGATCGTTCCTTTGGAACGGGAAAACAGTGTTTCGAGGGCTCTTGTCCGCTTACCAACAGAAATAGGCGGTTTCAGTATCCTAGATGTTGAAATAATGTGCCACGTTTGGCCTTCAGAGCCACTGGAGGCATCATTGCGGATGCGGCATACTGTGGCAAAGAACTTATTTGGTATCTGATCGGGACCTCTTGTCGTCTCTGAAATGGCGGCGTGTAGGAGCCCGGCGACTGAGAGACCACAGGTGTTTTACATCAACATTGTGAAATGGCGGAACCTAATGGAAAACACATTACCAAACTGTGACCTCAAAGAAACTACCCCCCAGACATATGTAAATACATGGCATTTGAAAGTCTGTATGACGATCAGCGCAGGAAGGCTCATAGAAGAAAGCGGAGGCCGATTATTAATGCCTCCCTCCCTGCCAATGTCCGCGATTTCATTTGGTTTACCCTTACGGAAATGTCATATCTGGAATTATAGAAAAAAGCAAGTCAGGAATTGGGCAGATATGGAATATATGAGCCAATCTGGGCCAAATAAGGCATATCGGCCCAATTACTGGTTTGCAACATCACATTAGGCATATCTGGTGAGGTATACCTTATTTGCCCAAAACCTGATTTGTAGTACCTGATATGGCATATCTGGTGAGGTATATTTTATCTGCCCAATGCCTGATTTGTAGTACCTTATATGACAGCTGATATTGCCCATAAATGTACTGAGAGCACAGCAGATGCCAGACGAGAGCAAACAATTACAGTAGCAAGAAAGTTTAGGCGATTTACTCACGAAACGGGGAAAAATAACCGTTAGCACCATCTATGCTACAGGACGTGAAGCTCTAATGCAAAAGCGCGAAATTTGAACTTTATTTAATTCGGACATGAATTACAGACAGCTGATGCCATCCAATCCTTTGTAGCTTGTGACAAGCTATAAAATGATTGCGGAAGAGTGCATGGCCACATTTACCATGATGTAGCTATTTCAAGCCTGTTTGCACTGAACTAGAACAATTAGTAGGGGCGCAAATACTCACTGAATGAACAATGAGGGGGATGAAGGAATTGCCCTGTATCCAAAACTGATTAGATAACATTAAGCAGCTAATATTGAGTGACAGCCCCATAGGTGAGTACAGGTAAGATGCAACTGTTGTATACTATCCTCTTGAGCGATACCGGTAAGCTGCTAGTCATAAGGTAAATAAAACCGCAGCAGACACAGAACGGAGGCTGGAGACAACACAGGGGGGTACTGGCAACTGAAATATTTATTGAAAAAAAACAAGGGCTTTTAAAGACAGATGGCACACGTGACCTTAAAATCAGGTAAAGTGGACTGAAACATGAAAACCAAACAAGACCTTCGGCGAAGCTTAAAAGACAACAATCAGCACGTGGAAGTTGATAAAAGAATGATAACAAACATAATCTGTAAAAGAGGAAATCATTTCAAAATAATCTGAACAATCTACACATCTACCCTGCTGCTAGTCATAATCTGCGAGTGAGTGCTTGCCAAATGCGCTCCATCCCAATCTTATTCTTCTTGTTATTTCCTTTTCATGGTCCGGATCTTCGGTTACTACCTGTCCTAAGTAGACATAATCGCCTACTACTTCCAGTACTTCGCTACCTAATGTAAACTGCTGTTCCTTTCCGAGGCTGCTGAACATTACTTTTGTCTTCTGCATATTGATTTTCAAGCCTACCTTTCTACTTTTCCTGTCTAGGTCATCAATCATTACTTGCAGTTCATCCCCCGAGTTGCTTAGCAAGGCAATGTCATCAGCAAATCGCAGATTACTGAGGTATTCTCCATCTACCCTTATCCCTAACTGCTCCCATTCCAAGTCTCTGAACACTTCCTCTAAGCGAGCTGTGAATACTACTGGGGAGATTGTGTCTCCTTGCCTAACACCTTTCTTTATGATAATTTTGTTACTTTCTTTATGCAGAATTATGGTTGCTGTGCAGCCACTATATATATCTTCCAGCACTTTCACGTATGGCTCGTCTACGCCCTGATTTCGCAATGCCTGCATCACCGTCGATGTTTCAACTGAGTCAAATGCTTTTTCGTAATCAATGAATGCTATGTATAAGGTATATTCCGAGCATTTTTCTGTCACCTGATTGATGGTATGGATATGATCGATAGTAGAGTACCGTTTCCGAAAACCTGCTTGATCCTTTGCTTGATTGCAGTCTAGGGTTGTCCTGATTCTATTAGCGATTAGGGCTGAAACGTGGAGGCTAACCAAGAGAGTTCTACTTAAGTTGAGGACAACCCAGAGGGCTATGGAACAAAAAATGGTAGGGGTAACATTAAGAGATAGGAAGCCTGCAGAGTGGTTCAGAGAAATAAGTCAAGTTACCGACATTCTAGTGGAAATTAAGAAGAAGAAATGGGCATGCGCAGGACATGTTGTGCGAAGAGGGGATAACCGATGGTCGCTTAGGGTAGCAAACTGGATTCCAAGAGAAGGAAAGCGTAGCGGGGGGCGGCAGAAAGCTAGGTGGGCGGATGAGGTTAAGAAATTCGCGGGGGTCAAGTGGATGCAGCTAGCACAGGACCGGGTTAAGTGGAGAAATATGGGAGAGGCCTTCGCCCTGCAGTGGGTATAGTCAGGCTGATGATGATGATGATGATGATTGAGGGGCATGTATCGCGCTTATATTTTCCCTTCTTTTCACATTTCTGAATTGATAGCAGGGCATACATGGGGGGAGCATATCACCTCTGATCTGCATACCAACATACCACTTTATTAAAACATACACAGGAAAAATTCAGTATACCAGCTGAACGAAGACAGCCGCAGGCTCAATCAAGCTTGCTAAGGGAAACCTGAATTTCCACTTACATTTCAAACCTTTTCACAGGAAAACAGATTTGGAGCCACAGATTTTCTTGCTTCAATCCCTATGGAATCGCTCAAAGACGGGCCTGAATTACGCGGGTACTGAGAGTCAGGCACATGGTCATCCGTTAGTAAATATTGAGATCTTACTCATTTACGCGCGAACCTATAACAAACTAATGAGGTATCTCAACCAAATAATGGACCTATCTGTTTAGAAGAGAAGCTAAAAAGAAGGAAAGAAAAAGTTTAACCAGTAAATTGTTTTAGTATGAGCCTACTGGTTTACTTGCGAAGCTGAAGGAAATAAATAGAGAACGGCTATTGAAATCAAACTATACTATTGAAATCGAATTTAAAGGTTTGTAGATACCCGGAAAAGGCTACACTAAACCTAGAGCGATAAACCACAAACTGCTGGGACTGCTGCTAATGCTTAAATTTTAGCAGGGTACATAGGCTGTCAGGAAGTACGGGTATTACCTTAAGCAGAGACTGCAGTGCAAAATGAGCGAACGCTAAATAAAAGCAGGGCATTTTAAGCCAGTCAACAGCTACGCTGTCTAGTGCGTTGTCACTGTTGGAGTACTTAACAGAACGTGCAGGTTTCAAGTACCTGATAGCCAGGAGGCTCAGCCAGGGTATAGGCGAGCATCTTTTCAGAATTGTGCACCAGCCTTGTGGTTGCAATATCCATCTAACATCTTAAGAGTTCGAGTAACTGTGAGCGGCTTTGCATTGAAAAATCTTGCTCACTTTGTATCCATGACATACTACGAGCCTGGCATCCTCAATTCCTTTTTGGATTCAGATGCTTGCCAGCCGAGCTCTAAAGTAGGAGTCAGGAGCTTATAGATAAACTGCATATGCAAGCAATATAGATGCAGCTGGCGCATTGCTCGAGAAAATACTCCCAAGACCATTCTGGATTTCTGCTTGCACTGTCGCATCAAGTTACAGTCGTATAAAAGTTCACATAGCTGTTTATGCAACCACAAATTGTTTCCTGAAGACGGGCTGTGAAGGCTGCCTAAATTTGTTCGTAATATCTAAAGCAGCGGTTGGGAACTTCAAAATAGCCCCTTTCACTCGCATGGAATACAACAGTGTTCTCCTGTATCCCACTGCCTCCTCTATAAATTTGTATTTGACGTTGAAAATGCCTTCAGGACATGTTTTATCCTCTTAGAGCTACATGCAGACAGTATCCTTGATATTGTAGAAGTGGTCAGGGCACAAAAACAGAACTCAGGATTAGCTGTCCTGACCAGTGTGAAAACGTGGCAGCCGAGCTCACGGCGTTTGACTTACCAAGTTGCTTCACTTCTTTGTGAAAAATATAAATAGCAGCAACAGCGGGGAGTGCAAAGCTGCCAAGTACCTGATACTGAGGCGATGCACTTAGATCCGCAGAGCGCCTTGTTAGGGTGGCTAGAACCCCGGCCTTGCTTCCATGTATGAAACTTGCAAATACCCAGGTAGCACAGAATGTGGGGCCCCAGTTGGTCCGATGTAGGCAAGTGGGGCTGGGGCAACCATCATAAAACCTGCATCGGTCCCCGATGGGGCAAATGTGGGCAAGCCCCATTTGGGCTTGCCCCTGCTCCTCCTGCATGGGTCCCATAGCGGCGTTTCTTGGGCTAATGCAGAGCACATTCCTGCATCCAGACCACAAGGGTCCCTTGCCGGATATTTGAGGGCAATCCAACCTAAATGTGGGCTTTTTATGGGAAAGCCCTCATAGATCCGAAGTGAGGCCACCCCCATTAAATCTTTGTGGGACCAACATCGGCCGTAGAGGGGCAAGAAAACGGACATACCCACATGCTGCCCAAATCGGCCCCTTGTAGGTTACTTGAGGGCAGGTGAAATATGAATAAGGGCTCAATTTGGGCAAGCCCTCGTGAAGCCCAAATGAGGCAGCCTTAGCTAAACCGCTTTAGGTCCCACATAGGCTGTAATGGGGTTGGAAGGCGGGCGTGCCCGCATGGTACCAAAATCGGTCCTTTGTGGGGGCTTTGAAGGGCCGTGCAACAGCAGGTGGGCTCTAGGTTCAAAAACAACGTCCAGCCCAATTGGGCCTGCCCACATAAAACTGCTTTATATCCCACATGGGCCGTAATGGGGCTGGAAGGCGGGAGGGCCCTCATGATACCAAAATTGGTCCCTTGTGGGGAATTTGAAGGCACGGGCAATAGCAAGTGGGCTTTAGGTTCAAAACCAACACCCAGCCCAATTGGGGCTGCCCACACAAAACCGCTGTAGGTCCCACATCGGCCGTAATGGGGCTAGAAGGCGTGCGTGCAATTGCGTAATCATTGTTTCCAACTTTTATTTGCATTAGATGTTGCCCTAAATTACTGTTATAGATGATTTGTATAACAGTTGTGGCCATGTTTAGTCGATTAGAAATTTACATGGCTTTAGTTCTCGCGCTCGTTCAAATTGCGCTACAAATACTAAAACAAACTGATTGCTAACTGTTGCCTCTTATGTGGCTGCTTTGGACAGCCTGCAACTCGCAGTACAATGTTACTGTTCAGAACACACATCTCCATTGCCTGAACAAGATGTACGCGCGTTGGATCATAACATGTATGCATGTACATCCCCCCCTTTTTTTTCCCTTTCCCCTTCTAGTGCATTGGGATGGAGAGATTTGAGTGGTTCTCCCATTATTATTGTATATCCCTTTTTTGTACCAATTGATTGAAATTGTATAAAGGATAAGCAGACTCTGATACGAAGATAAGACTGTTAATGTAAAGTGACTTACAACATCTGTATTGTATTGGCACATTATTCGGTATCCTTTACATATAAGTGTATGTATATTGTGGTTCACATTGTCAATGTATCGTGCTCTATCAGTTTGGAAGTCAATAAACTTCTCTTTGTGTACATGAAGTCATTTCAGCTAGATGAATGTTATGAATTATTGTAAAATTTAATATTGTGGCTGTTTAGAAAGTGCAGACATGTATAAAGTAATTACTTAATTATGTGCCTAAATATTGATTGGGAAAACTTGGACTAGGGCTTTCCATCAATTTCCTACGTCGGACCCCTATGAGAATAATGTGGGCAAGCCCAAGTGTGGCTTGCGGTATAGAACCCGCATTGGTCCTATGGCATTTTCTGAGGGGCTAACTGAAATAAAAAAAAAATGTTCCTCCAAAGCGGCTGCCCAAATCGGTCCAAAGTAGGACCATCGCAGGGAGTTGGCGGGATGGGCCCTTTTAACAATGCCGGGAAAATGTGGGCAGCCCCGCAAGGGCTGCCTGCACTAGGGCCAATTGGGGCTTTGTCGACAGCCCGCTTCGGGCCTACGTCGGCCCCTCTTGCAGCACCCACATTGAGCCCACCGGGGCTGTCCTGCATTGCCTACATCGGGCCCACCGGGGCCCACCCTTCATAGCCCACTTTGTGCTACCTGGGTAACCCACTTTTGGCTGGTTACGCCAAGAATCTGCCTGCAATAAAACCAAAATTTGTTTTACTCTTCTACTTCCAATCCCTTACTCAATCAAGAACAAAATCGTCGCCTCCGGTGTACCGTAAGTCTGGCAAGGTCATGTACACACTGCAGGTAATACTTGCAGGAAATTGAGTTTTGTATATTTTTCATCCCGTGTAAAAGTGATTCAAATGCGTTCTTTCAGAAACAAATAATAAACATTCCTAATATATTAATGCACGTAAGTTCGCGGACAGACGAATCACTGGTGTTATTCACCATATTCTCATTTATACAAACTTAGCGTGAGAAGAGCATGTAAACGGCTATCATTCACCATCAAAAGAAGCATTTCTCACCGCCACTTGGTAGCCGACGACACAGAACGACGTCATTGTTCATCACTGCATAGCTGCTCAGAAAGACAAGGCAAGAAAAAAACGATAACTGCAGTGAAGCTATTTGAAGCCAGCAGCATGAAGGATTCTTTACTAAATATGCATAAGTGCACACCGAAGGGAAAACAACGCTGAGAAATATGCACAAATGTCTAAAGCAGCAGCATTTCACCTGCTACAAATCGCTGCGCTGCAGGGGTGCCATCTCGTGGCTTGTACGCCAAAGAGCACGTCCGCACCTCCCCATCCCGCTACTAGGATAGTATTATAGTTCACTATAACTACGACGGTATCATCCGCACTCGGATTGAGTCGCATCTCGAACTCCGCGGACGTAGCAGGATTTCACGTCTGTCGACATTGCTGTGCACACGGACACCAAATCGAGGAACTTGAGTGTGCTGTGCGATGTCAGCGCACGTTAAAGATCCCCAGGTGGTCGAAATTACTCCGTAGCCCTCTGCTACGGCTCCTCTTGCTCACTTTCCACTTTCACTCCCCCCTTCCTCCCTTCCCTTACGGCGCGGTTCAGGTGTCCACATAAACAAGTGTGACAGATACTGCGCATTTTCCTTCCTGTGAACCAATTATTATTATTATTATTATTAGTAGTAGTAGTAGTAGTATTATGAGAAGTGGCCTGCTGCCCACCTACGAAGGGAAGACTCCTCGCTTAAGGTTAACACTGGTTGTCGAGAAAACGCTTTCAAGGCACAGAGGTGCGTGCTTTAATTGGTAACATGTTTCGACGGGGCTGCCTTTTGTACATTGCTACATTCCTTCTTTGCTACCCAACTGGGTCTATAGACCGCACGAAAAGTCGCTCAAACAAATCATAAGGGAATGCAGACCCACCGCCGATCGTCTCGCTGTGCACACGCACACCCAATCGAGAAATGTGTGAAGGTTTAAACTCTATGTATGTATGTATGTATGTATGTATGTATGTATGTATGTATGTATGTATGTATGTATGTATGTATGTATGTATGTATGTATGTATGTATGTATGTATGTATGTATGTATGTATGCATGCATGCATGTATGTATGTATGTATGTATGTATGTATGTATGTATGTATGTATGTATGTATGTATGTATGTATGTATGTATGTATGTATGTATGTATGTATGTATGTATGTATGTATGTATGTATGTATGTATGTATGTATGAACTTTATTAGGGAGCCGGCAAACGACGGCAAACGACTGGCCAAGCGTCTACCCGGGGCTAAGCCCTACTCTGCACTACCTCATTTGGCCCGTTTGTGGTGGGTTGTGAGGCTTGTGCTTTTCGAGCGCACCCCGGGCCTGCTGGACGGCCCATAGTTGCATGTCCTTGTCTGTATTCTGCACAGCACTTTGAAGTTCCGACGGGTATGTCCTGATGCAGCTTCGGTCGGGAACCTGGCACAGTCCCACATGATGTGCCATTGGTCCACCGGACCCACTTGACATACGCTGTACATATCACTCGTGTAGATGTGTGGGTGGAGGGCGTGCCGGGGCTAGGAGTAACCCAGTTTGCATTTACCTTAGGATGACCGCCTGCTCCCGACTAAGTTCCGGGTGAGGCGGCGGCATTGTCTGTCGAGCTAAGCGGCAACATTTAGTCCCTTCCTCGTAACTGGTCATTCGGTCTTTTGTTTCGAACCACCATTCGGAACGGTCCCTCTCGGGGGCGCGGAAGGTAAGCGCTCGCGCCGCCGAATGGGCGTCTCGTTGTGATTCGGCGAGGATGCACAATCTCCCGCGTGCGCCGGGAACCACTTGATGCGGATAGTATTGCCGCGGTCTTGAAGCTGGAGCTTACTGATAATGGCGGCCGCCGGCGCGCACACTCGCCCCTTGGCAAAGTTGCGCACAGCGTTCCTCGAGTCGCTGAGCACGGTGCGACACTCGGCCTCCGAGATCGCCAGAGCGATGGAAACCTCCTCGGCGTCTGTGGAGTCCGTGCACCGCACGCTCGCTGCCGTTGTTTACAAACATGGTTGTCGACCACCTGTGAAAGAAAGACTTCACGCCTATGCTGGTATTCAGAAAAGGTTTTATTAGACATTCACATGAGCGGGCTACAAATGACCAAAGAAGAAAATGCACATTGTGCGAAGAGTACCCGAACCGCACCGCTATTAGAGCCACCGTGTGCTTGCCAGGATTCCCAAAAAGAACTTAGGAAGACCGAGTAAAGGCTCATGTAAAAGCTGCCGGTTTTCGGTCCTGCTTCATCTGTACGTTTTAAAACGTTGACAGCGATAGATACGTTGCACTTGCAGTTGCAGTTGCAAAAAAAAACAAAGTTCTTTTATCCAATAAACCTGACTTTTAAAGGTGAATTTGTTCAAATGTCCGGAGACGAAAGCTGGCTGTTTTAGAAAATGTAGTTCATTATTATTGTTTCTTTTTAAAGGAAAAAGAAAAGGCGCAGTAAGCTTTCTTACCTTAACGGGGATTCCACAATCGTGTCGCTGGATAAGACATAGAGAATAAATTTCAAAAAGAATAAAATTACTGGTGGTGTAACTGCTGTTAAATGTAGTGTGTACGCGATAGCTTTATTCACGTGGTTACACGCGATAAAATTTCATTGCGCTGAAAGATTTTCCTCAACTACGGATTAAAAGGCTCTAGTGATCTGTCTAAAAGTTTGTATTGGCTATAGCTTGACGCACAAGCATTGAAGACTGCACGACCTCTGTCTGGAAGATCAACTCTATCCACTTCAAAAATTGGAGGTCATGGCTTGAACCTCAGGAACCTGTGAGTGCTCCAGCGATATCAACTATAACACCATCTTTTCAATGTGCGGATTTTCAAAATTTTTGCTATCCTTCAAAGGCTTCGCAGTAACAGCTTAACACACAAAGATGACGACGGCCATGCTTGTTGGGCAGCGCGAGATGAAGACGGCGATGTTTGCTGCACAACGCCAGATGAAACATGCACCGCAAGAGTACGGGGGCGACATACGTGGAACGCTTCCCGTGCTTATACTGTGTGGCCCAGTAATGACACGGAATAACATAAAATTTACAAATTAGTACAGTAAAGCCAATGTTCTAAAAATTTTGCCCACTTGTAACCGCCTATGCGTACGAAGACGAAAGCACGCTTGAGCAGCGCGGCTGTTTGAAAACACGCGCTGTGCTGTAATTACTGGGTGTAGTGAGAATATTAGGCCACACAGTCATAAGCACGTAATTCGGTTCAAATGTATATCACTTCACTAGAAAGGAAGATGCATGCCCATTATGCAAAGAAATCTCCAAACGCTATCCTGCATGCTGCACGAAGAGCGGATGCGTCTATATTTTGATAAATGGCGTGTCTGGCGCCGCATGCATGTCCATTACTGATGACTTCTAAGATCGAACGAGGCGCCCGAGTCGGTTGGAAGGAAGCTGGCAATTACGGGCAGCACGGGAGCCAAACTAATTGTGCTATATGGTTGGTTGGTTGGTTCATAGGAAGGGAAAGGCGCAGTATCTGTCACACTTGCTCTGTGGACACCTGAACCGCGCCGTAAGGGAAGGGATGAAGGTGGGAGTGAAAGTGGATAGAGAGAAAGGGGGGCCTGACAATGTCAATTTGGTGCTTCTTGATAGTCTTGTGACATTGTCTCAGGAGTGCACCAAGTGCCCCCTCGTGTTTGGTGCAATGTAAGCTTAAATGTCAAGAGGTCTTTTTTGGGTCGTCCAGTAGACTTACTGCCCGGACGTCTCGCACTCCTTGAGCATAGCAGCAATATAGGCGGAACTTTCTCGGCACGGGCGACGTCACTCCGTGCGCGTGGTTACCGATTGTAAGTACCATACCACATCAAGTAACCGTCAAGTACATCAAGTGGAAGAACTTAGCACATATTGGGAGGAATGTGCTAGAAAATATGTATGTGTTCCTTCTTATCAGTTGACCTTGCCCAGAAATGTTCGTCGGCAGCGAACTGTCAGCCCGTACCACGACGAGTAGTGGTAGAGTGAGTACGCGGGGTTCGGGTCATCGATTTCGGTGCGATAAGGGTGATAATACAAAATACAGAATAATGGTGATAATACGGGCAGGTAGAGTTTAATGAGATCAATCACAATTTTATAAATATGCGTATCATTTTTTCACCTCAACAGCTCCTTAGCACTAGAAAAATTTAGATGACGCTCTTCGCCTGAAGAGTAGACTCAGAAGCACCTTTACATCGCCTTTTCACTCGACGAAGTTTTGATATTAATACATTGGCATATATTTTGGTAGAGTGTTTAACGCGTTTAATTGGTCTGGTTTTGGAGGGAGAAATGTGGAGTACCTCTGAGTGCTTTCTTTACCACCTATACAAAAATAAAAAGAAATAAAATTCAAGGTACATATATTTCTTGGGTTAGATTTTCTATCGAAAACTAGCCTACTGCTCAACCCGTATACGTGGACGATAAATGACAAGCTAAAGGGTATCACAACGGTGCCAACGCAGTGCAAGGAACCTTTGCCTCACAATTATCATGCGAAATCAAATGCGCATTGTGCCAACTCGTTTCTCCCAATAATAGATTAAGGCGTCGGCGACGGCAACGTCTTTTGTAATGAAAACGTTTTATATACTTCGCCCAAATTTATGAATCAACCCCACGTGGTGACCGCGGACTTAGTGACAGAAGCTATATGTCTTAAAAAGACTAAAAAGTGTCCTAGATCTGTCAGTGTTGCTTATGAAGAGAGAAATATGCTGAAACTCTCACTGCACCCTGACCTGGGAGAGGGAAACCCCATATAGATCTACAGTTTATTATCTGCTGCAGTAAAGGCTCTAAGAGCATAGATGAGAGTGGCCAGTTTCAGTTCAGTTCAGTCGTTCAGTCGTGTCCGACTCTTCGCGACCCTATGGACCATGTCACGCCACGCTTTCCGGTCTCTCGCTATCTTCCTAACATCACATAGCTTCATCTGCAGTGCCTCGAGGATGCCATCTAACCAACGCGTTCGCTGCCTACCCCTTCTCCGGCGACCCTCAACCTTTCCCAACATCAAATCTTTCTCCAGCGACTCCTCTCTTCTCATCAGATGACCAAAGGAGCTGAGCTTTAACTTTAAAATTTGACCCTCCAATGAGCAGTCAGGATTTATGGTCGACAATATCGACTGATTTGATCTTCTGGCAGTCCAAGGAACTCTCAAGAGTCTTCGCCAGCACCACAATTCAAACGCGTCAATTCTTCGGCGGTCAGCCTTTTTCACAGTCCAACTCTCGCATCCATACATCACAACTGGAAAGACCATAGCACGAGTTATAGGGATCTTGGTTGGCAGACTAATGTCTCTGCTCTTTACTAGGCGGTCAAGGCTAACCATTGCTCTCTTTCCCAGAAGCAGGCGTCTCCTAATTTCATGGCTTCCGAGGTAATCTTGGAGCTCAAGAAGAGAAAATCTGTCACAGCTTCCACTTCTTGTCCATTGATGGTCCAGGACTTGATAGGGCAAGACGCCATGATCTTTGTCTTTTTAATGATCAGTTTAAGCCCAAACTTCTCACTCTCTTCTTGTACGCGGATCAGAAGTCTCTTGAGTTCCACTTCACTTTCTGCCATTAAAGTCGTTTCATCCGCATATCTAAGGTTGTTGATACGTTTTCCAGCAGTCCTCACTCCACCTGAAGACACGTCCAGACCGGCCTTCCTCATGATGCACTCTGGATATAGGTTAAATAGGCAGGGCGACAGTATGCAGCCTTGCCTCACTCCTTTCTCGATCGGAAACCAATCAGTAAGACCATGCCCAGTTCTGACTGTGGCCTCTTGCCCTTCATACAGGTTCCTGAGGAGACAGATGAGGTGAATTGGAACTCCCATCTCTTGGAGAGCTTGCCACAATCTGCTGCGATCTACGCAGTCAAACGCTTTCGCATAATCAATAAAGCAGAAGTAGATGCGTTTCTGGAACTCTCTTGCTTTTTCCATGATCCAGCGAAGGTTAGCAATTTGGTCTCTAGTTCCTATGTCCTTGCGAAACCCAGCTTGCACGTCCGGAAGCTCCCGATCCACATACTGCTGCAGCCTACCTTAGAGGATTTTCAACATCACCTTGCTAGCATGCGAAATAAGAGCGATCGTGCGGTAGTTGGAACAATCTTCGGCACTGCCTTTCTTTGGAATGGGGATATAAACTGACCTCCTCCAATCCTGTGGCCACTGCAGGGTTGTCCAAATCTTTTGACATAATGTATGCAGAATGTTAACAGCGTCATGGTTGAGGTTTTGAAGCAACTCAGCTGGAATGCCACCAATTCCGCTAGTTTTGTTCTTAGCAAGGCTGGCTAAGGCCCATTCAACTTCACTCTTCAGGATGCCCGGCTCGAGATCAGTAATCACAACCGTCTTATGTTGGGTTTTGCACATTCGGGTCCTTCTTGTACAGTTCTTCTGTGTATTCCTGCCACCTCTTCTTTATCTCTGAGGCTTCATTGAGGTCCTTGCCTTGTTTCTCCTTTATAACGCCCAGCTTAGCACAGAAGCTTCCTTTGATATCTTTGATTGTCTTATACAGAGCTCCAGTGTTCCTTAATTGGCTGTTGTCCACAACTGCTTGGCACTGTATGTTCAGGAAGGCATTCTTATCTCTCCTTGCTATTTTCTGAAAATCCGCATTGAGAACCTTGTATCTTTCTCTTTCCCCCATTACTTTTGCCATCCTCCTTTCCTCTTCAGATAACAGTTTGCTTTCTTGCATTTCTTTTGCTTTGGAACTACCTTAGTAGCAACTTCTTGTATTATATCACGAACATCAGTCCACATCTCTTCGGGCTCTCTGTCTTCCAGATCTAATTCTTGAAATCGATTCCTCACTTCCACAGCATATTCTAATGGAATTTGATCCAGATCATACCTGAAAGACCTTCTAGTTTTCTGCGTTTTCCTCAATCGAAGCTTAATTTTGGCAACAAGACGCTGATGATCGGTGCCACAATCGGCCCCAGGCCTTGTTTTTACTGCTTGTATAGCGCTTCTCCATCTCTGCCGGCAAAGAATATAATCGATCTGATTCCTGTAGAGACCGTCCGGTGAAGTCCATGTGTACAGGCGCCTCTTGGGCTGTTGAAAATGAGTATTCGCTATGGTCAGGTTGTTTTCTTGACAAAACTCTACTAGCCTCTGCCCAGCTTCATTTGGCTCGCTAAGACCGAACTTGCCTATAATTCCGGATATTTCTTCACTCCCGACCTTAGCATTCCAGTCTCCTATGAGAAAAACGACGTCTGATGATGGGGTGCGGTCTAAAAGGAATTGTAGGTCCGCATAAAATCTCTCAACGTCAGCTTCTTCAGCAGCAGTGGTCGGTGCATAGACTTGGATAACTGTTATGTTGAAAGGCTGACCTTGGATCCGAAGTGAAATCATTCGGTCGTTTTTGGGGTTGTACCCTAGCACTGCTTTGCCCATTCTTCTGTTTACTATGAGAGCGACCCCATTCCTTCTCTTGGATTCGTGCCCACAAAAAAAGACATAATGGTCGCCGGAGTTAAATTCTCCCATTCCGGTCCACTTGAGCTCGCTGATACCCAGAATATCAATGTTCAATCTGTCCATTTCTCGCTTGACGACATCCAGTTTACCTTGCGTCATAGATCTTACATTCCATGTTGCTATGTTATATATCTCCTTGCAACATCGGACTTTCCGGTCGCTTCCCTACACATCCACAACTGAGCGTCCTTTGGCTTTAGCCCAGCCGCTTCATTCGTCCTGGAGCTACTAGGAATCGCCCTTTGTTCATCCCCAGTAACATGTGGGACGCCTTCCAACCTGGGGGGCTCATCTTCCGGCGCCATATCATTAATGGTATTGTGACTGGCCATACGGTTTTCTTGGCAGGAAATACTGGAGTCAGTTGCCATTACCTTCTCCAGTGAATCACATTTGGCAGAACTCTCTGCCGTGACCTGTCTATCTTGGGTGGCCCTACACAGCAGAGCTCACGACTTCATCGAGTTTCGCAAGCCCCTCCGCCACGACAAGGCAGTATTCCATGAAGGGGATGAGAGTGGCCATCCTTGCCGTATTCCACGAGTTACAGCTGTCGGATCAGTGGACTGGCCATTGACTACCAGGCAGTCTTCTAAATTGTTGTATAGCCTCCCAAGAACCTTTATCAGACGTGCGGGAAAGCAAACGCATTAAAGAACAGCAAATAGATATTCTCGTTATGCACGATCGAATGCTTTTCCTGATCTAGGGATAAGAAAATGCCTGAAAGTTGTGTACGTGCAGCAAACGTGTACATGCAGAGCCAGAGAAGATTATGCGGTCTTGCACACAGCATGCTTCAGTATTACTGATTAATTCCGTTAAAGTGTTACTAGACGATGCGCTATAGTATTGCAACAAGTATCAGATAGGCCTCCATACTTTCGGTTTAGATGGTTCACCGTTGCCCATTAGGAGGAGTATGACTCTACTCTCGTGAAAAGTTTCTGGAGTGATAGCGTCACTAAGGAGCCGGTCCAACACCTGCATTCTACAGAGTGCTGCCGTTGGAGGCAACGAAAACTACTGTTGTTGCGACAGTAGGAAGAAAGAAATGAATATTCGCGGGCCTGCTACAGGCTCCGTAGGTGAGCCACCTCCACTGCCTCGTGTAGACAGAAGAGAAAATAGACTAGAAAGAAAAGGAAGAGGGAGAGAAAGACGCGCGCCGCAACAACAGCCACTGTCCAGCACCGAAACGGTGGCGGGTGCAGTGACGGTCAACAACTACATAAAAATTCTGCGGCAGGCTAGCCCCCGCCGCAAGTGGCGTTCACCTACCAGTCCCAGCCCCATAGGGCCAGGAACCGCCACCCTTCACCCTACGGACATGAATGTTGTTGTTGTGGCTCTAGGAAGAAGGAAAAAAAATGCATGGGCCTGCTACTGGCTCTGTAGCTGAGCTACCTCCGCTGCCTCGAGCGGACAGAAGAGAAAATAGAGAATAAAGAAAAAATTACCCACAATTACGTTACTTCCTAATGCGAAATTTGAGCGGAGCTCATCAGCTGTTTTACCTTTTCGATAGATTGAGGCAAAGATTTCGAGTAAGACACGTATGTACAATTACAGACAACATTTTTTTTTTATTTCACACGTATTCCATCAAGAAACTCCACTAACAGTTCTTGGCTGTCATGAAAGAAGATTTGTGGTCGGACAAATGAAGAGAGCAATTGAGTTATCAGAAGGTTGCGGGATGAGGCGCGTGGGCATTTAGGAACGTTGCGCGACGAACAGATAGCAGTTACTGACTTATGCCGCTGACGCCGCTAGCGAGTGAGAACGGGATGCACCGTGATCCGCGAGCCGGCGTTTCGGCAACCGGAGAGCACCCTCGCCGTCACGCAGGATGAGGGAGTTCTCCTCTTTCTGCATGGCGGCGAAGGTTGATTGATTGATTAAAACTTTAATTTCCGCCGATTTACGAGGCCCCCTACTCCCCGCTCCTGGCACACAGGCCTGAGGAACGGGGCCTGGAAGCTCCGCGACTAAGGACTGGCGAATATACATTGATTATTCGCGGCCTCAGTCGCCAGGCGGACCGCCTTTTACTGCCCAGCGGGGACGTCGCTTCGCAGGAGGGTTACCCAGGCTTCTCTACTTTTAATGTTGTCCATAGCGCCCGGAAACTTAGGGCATTCGCAAAGTATATGGTCGAGGGTCCCCCTCACTTCGCAGGCTTTACATTTATCATTTTTTCTCTCATCTATCTGGGTGTGAAACAACCAGACAAGGTTTGGGAAATTTCCGGCTTGTAATCGCCACCAGGCTATGGCCTCTTTATTATTTAAGCTAGGATCCGGTGGCGGCATCAGACGTCTTCCTAATCTATAATTTTTGGTTATTTCTTTATAGGTTTGCAAACGTTCCTCCATCGCCTGGCAGTCGGGCGGCTCCGCGTTTGCCCGGGAGTAGAGCTCTCGGGCTAAATCATGGGCCGCCTCGTTGCGGGGAACGGTCGTGTGTACTGGGACCCGAAATAGGGTGAATTTGCGATCGATGTTAGCTACAGCGGTTAGAATTCGGGCGGCTTCTTCCGAAACCCTACCTTTTCCGATATTCCAGAGAGCAATTTTACTGTCGCTAAAGATCAGCCTAGGTTCCGACGGAAGCAAGCGCTATTGCGGCCTCTTCAGCCGTGTCTATATGTCTGCTTCGGATGGTGGCGGAGACGACTGGTGCGCCGCTACCATCGACTACCGCGGCGACTGCTGCCCCTGATTGGCCGCTTGCAGCGTCTACGTAGGCAACTTCTTTTACTCTGAATTCTTTTGCTCTTTTAACCAGTGCTTCTGCTCTCTTCTCCCGTCCCTCCTTGCGGTATTCTGGGTGCATGTTGCGGGGGAGAGGACGGACGTTCTCGCGACATTGTGGCGGTAGGGCAACCTTGTCGGCTGTGCCCCTATCTGTTTTTCGACCCACCCATTCTAT
The DNA here is from genome assembly GCF_055883805.1 of Amblyomma maculatum. Classification (NCBI taxonomy): domain Eukaryota; kingdom Metazoa; phylum Arthropoda; class Arachnida; order Ixodida; family Ixodidae; genus Amblyomma; species Amblyomma maculatum. Next base: position 20,702,169 of record NC_139351.1, on the reverse strand, counting down.
GATGGTTCGACCCGTGCTCGACGTACTTAATCTCTCATGTTGGGCTATTCTCACCGCTTCAGCAAGCTCCGTCTAACTCACATTTCTATCAGGCGTTCCGTAGAAGGGGAGATGGGTAGACCCAGTGCCCTCTTGACGCAACGCCTGATGAGTGCGTCTATCTTATCTTTTTCATTGGTCCTGTGGTTGAGAAACGGTGCGGCATAGCATATTCGGCTTATTGTGATTGCCTGCATCAGTCTCGAGAGGCTTCTCTCTTTGAGGCATCTGCCTTTGAATGCAATCCTCCTAAATATCCCTGTTACTTGCGTTTCGTAGGTAGTCAGTTTTTATATCGTTCCATCGTTATACTCGTCCTCTCGAATAAAACGTCCGAGGATTCTGATTTGCTGTACTCTTGGTACGATTTTGCCGTCGACCTTAATTTTTCGTTAAAGTCGCCCTTGCACCTGACTGATTTTGGGTTATATATGAAAAGTTCGGATTTTTGCGGAGAGCACGCAAGACCCCTTTCGGCCGCGTAGGACACAATGGTGTCCGCTGCCGCTTGTAGGCGTTACTCTATGCTGCCGCAGCTGCCATTGTTCATCCAGAGATTAACGTAGTCCGCTTAAATACTTAACTTTATATCTTTTATGGCTTTAAGAGCAGTGGGAAGGCCTCTCATCATCATGTTAAAGAGGAAGGGGGAGAGCACCGAGCCTTGCGGCGTTCCTTTACTTCCAAGGAGGACAGTGGGGGATTCTAGGCGTCGACGGTGTTCTACGCAGTAACGTTGTCTTGACTCGCTAGCGGCGGCAGCGGCATCAGTCAGTCGCTGCTAGCGCTACCTCCAGCGACCCCCCTCCCTTTCCTCGTGATCTCAGGTTCCTCTGCGAGCCCTGCCCCCATCGTTTACCGCTGAGTGTACCCCCCCCCCCCCTTTTCCTGCGAGGCTCGGTTGACCAAGCGCCTGCTCGAACTGGCGGGATGAAAGTGGGGCGGAGCTGGTTACGAGGCCGACGCGGCCGACGACGACGCGAAACCCAGGAACGGGCGCCAAAGCGCTGCGCTCTAAAAGAAGAGGGAGAGAAAGCCTCGAGCCAGCAACAACAGCCGTCGTCCACCACCGAAGCAGTGGCGGGTGCAATGACGGCCTAAAAGAGATACAAATCGGTGGCAGGCTAGCCCTGCCGAAAGCGGCGGTGACCTACCTGTCCCAGAACCATCACCACCTCTCCTCTCGACATGAATGTGCTGTTTTGGCAGTAGGAAGAAGGGAAAGAAAATGCACGGGCCTGCTACTGGCTCTGTGGCTGAGCCACCTCCGCTGCCTTGCGCGGACAGAAAAAAATATAGAGAAGAAAGGAAAAGAATAGAGAGAGAGAGGAAGACGCGTGCCGCAACAACAGCCGTCATCCGCCACCGAAGCAGTGGCGGGCGCAACCACGGCCCACAACAGACAAAATTTGGCGGCTGGCCAGCCCACGCCGCAAGCGACGCCGACCCACCGTCCCAGCGCCGCAGGACAAGGAACTGCCACCGTTCTCCCACACCACGGTGGAAGAATACCCCCCACTGCCCGCAACATGAATGTTGTTGTTGTGGCTGTAGGAAGATTGATTGATTGATTGATTGGTTCACAGGAAGGGAAAGGCGCAGTATCTGTCACACTTGTTTCTGTGGACACCTGAAAGAAGAAAAATGTGGAGGACGCTTAAGCTTGGCCTTCAAGAGTGAACGCGATAGCGTTATTGCACCTCGTCGAGAAAACTTACTAAACGCAAGGGTATTGGGGCATCCTCGCACCGGTACCCGCGCGTCAAGAAGGGGAGAAGAGGGTGAGCGAAGATAGTGATCTAAAGAAAGGAAAGACGCTTGATTTGCACGGCGGGCGAGTGGCGCGCCACGTGTCGGGGCAGCGCCGCACATTGCGAGGAGGGGTTCTTCTTTGTTTGCCGCAAGATGGCTCTGCATGTGCGCAGAGCGCAGAAGAAATGTAGCGGAAACGTACTTCGCTACTCGTGTAACTGCGACTTCTGTAAGTAGCATGATCATAATTACCGATATACATCGCAGTATAACATTCTACGGCACGTTTCTAAGGCAACACCGCATTCACTAGAAGCGCTTTTGTACCGCTTTCAAGCATCGAACTCGTGGCTGAGTGGTAGCGTCTCCGTCTCACTGCGGTGTATGTCGGTAATTATGAGCATGTTACAGAAGTCGCAAATACACGAGTAGCGAAGTACGTGCTACTCGCGCACCCAGCACCTCCACCAAGATGTTACGAGGCACGTCGAGATATTAGGAGGCGATGGTACGTCGTAGCCGCAACAGTTCACCGTCAGGGGCACACTCACAGGAGAGCCAGACGTAGCTGCAGCGTCGTCTTTCTCTACAAGCCCAGCACTTCGTCATCGTCTCTTTCAGTGCGTACCGTAACAATATTTTTCAACGAATGGCTTGATAAGTGTTATTCGGTGGATGTGTAAAGGGATGGAAAGAACCGTTAGGTCATAGCCGGTATCCCGATTCCAAGGGAGTCTAAGATATACTGCCAGTGTATGTTTGCGTAAGTATGATGTATACTGGGCCTGTCGGTGGGCATCCACAAGCTCCCCAGTCGTGTTGAGTAGACCCAGGCCTAGCAATCTGTCTTTGAGTGTGTTGAGGAGAATGTGAAGTGCGACCTTGTCTCCCGGATAATTTTGGAGACCTGACAGGCATGCGTTTGTGTTGAACACCACATGTAGAAGGCACTTCACAAGCATACACACTTCTGTAACAGATATTCACGCGAAACGCAAAACATTTTAAGACGGAAAACAATCGAAGAAGCACATTCAGCATTCGCCGAAACGTAGTCGAAACGCACTCAAACGTGCTAACGGCCTCCTGGCGGTGAAATGTTGTTTCAGTTTAAGTTTCATTTTTAGAAAGCATTAGTGCGTAATTTTAATTGTAGCTTTATTTTTGGTGCCTTATTTAGGTTTTACGTTAAAACAGCATTGCTGCTCGTGTATAAAAAGCTACGAAGTTACCCAGCCCTACCCTGAGCATGTTAACTGATATCCTTGCCAGTAACACACTAAGGCATATATATTGTCCAAACATAGCACCCCTTTGGTATGCAAGAAGTGATTTGCAATGGCACGAACACCCAAGACTCAGGGTGTAAGCTTGTTTTGAATGAAACAAATGTCAAAAAAGGTGGTTTTGTATTCATAGTGTACGGAGCCTTGCACAGTACTTTTTGACTTCAAAACACCTTTACACTTCTTGTGGACGTTCTATTTAGTGACTTTTAAGTGTAAGCAGTTTTCAATTTCTTTCCCATGACTTTGAGTGAGTGTGCTTTCTCTTTGGTATTGTAAGCAAATCCGCGAAAGCTTGAACTTCATGCTAGAAATACTGCTCCAAGAAGGTTTAGCTATTCATGGCTATCAAATGGTATTCTGGAAAGCTCCATTCTAAGGTCAGTTGTTGGGCGAGTTGGTGATGATGTTCCATATCTACAGCGCGATAAACGGGACAAGAGAACACAATAACGACAAACAAGCGCTTGTTGTTTGTCGTTATTGTGTTCTCTTGTCCCGTTTATCGCGCTGTAGATATGGAACATCCATTCTAAGCGGACAAAAGGTATACTGTCATTTCTAGAAAATCTAGCGATTGCCCTAACTCCCTAAACCATGTATCTGACAAAGAGCACAGCATTCTTTGGTGATCCTGCTCTAAAGCAGCAGCGTGTCTTCATTGTAAACGATTGTGAACGTTGATTGTAAAGATTTTCACAAAGACACGGAAGCAGAAATTCTCCTCAGTCCGAGTGTTCCGGGTACTCATATGGAGACGTATGAAATGAAAAGGATCATTGACGAAAATGTTTGCATTTAATATGTAGCCGTATCGGCCTCCATGCGGAAGCTTTGTTCCAGTGAACGAAGCTTAGATGTGGAATAATGAATATCTGATATTTAGGTACAACTGGTTTTGGCAGGCGGTCCTTTCCATTTTTACAATAATTTTCCCGCTCAGACGAGATTTCGTCACAGATGTATTTAAAAATGACAATACCGTCTAAGCACAGCAATAAAAGAAGAAACTGCGTAGTCATAATTGATTATTCATAGCATTATAAGACGCCATGCATACTTCTCGATTAAAACAAAGACAGTATGACACCACCATTTGATAAAACCTGGCATTCCTAGTCAATTTATTATATAAATTCCTGGTTAAACTACGCGTTCGTTCCTTATTGCCAACGAGGCGTCAGATCTGCCTGACTGTCCCAATAGTTTTATTCAAGTTACCGGTATTAGACTTGTTTTGCGCTTCGTTGTTAAGTCTAACGCGGTAGCGTTTCATTGACAAGAATAAGAAATAATTCGAAACCATTACAAGGCTTTGTCAGCGGGGCCCGATGTACACAAAGTGTCCGCATCAGTTGTGTCGTTCGCAGAGAGAGAGAGAGAGAGAGAGAGAAAGCAATTCATTTGCACCGATCACAGAGTATGGATGATCAGGTAAGACGCAGCTCCCCCTTTCACTGTCTATCTCCCCCCTAGACGTCAACCGGAACCAGTTGGATTACGGCGGCGGCCTGTGCTTGACGGATGACTTGTGTTTGGGCTTGTTCTTCCTGGCTGTGATGGGAGGATTCCCATGACTCTTTATTTCCATGTATCCCATTTAGCGCTGGGCAAGCCCAGATCATGTGGTTTAAGGCCGCTGTGCCTTCACAGTTATTGCATTTGGAACAGTGCACTTCAGGAGGCCATTCATTTAGGATGTACGGCTTTGGAAAGGTGCCCGTCTGCAGTTTTCGACAGATTACTTCTTCCTTCTTTGTGAAAGATCTACGGGAGAGAGGCAGGGTTCTCTTGGCCAGGGAGTAGTCTGCTCGCGCTGAGGTCCAGTGTGTGAGTCCTCGGGCGACCTCGTTGGCGATCTCGTTCCCTGTGAGTCCACTATGAGCGTATGCCCATATTATATTATTAGGTCGTTAGAAGAGTTAGGATCAAGCATATCATCGTCAAACAAGCAGAGCAGCCAAAGTAGGTTCATCCAGAAGTTAGGTTTAATAAGCGAAGGTTGTGATCGATAGATAATATGAGGATGCTGAAAAAAATTGTTTCAATAGGATGATTACACATTTATTTATAGCCAAAATGTAAAGCCAAAATACTTAGATGCCGAAATAGCCGTGCGACTAATGTCGCCGTTCAAGCGATATGACGTAAAGCCAAACAGAAGTGGATGTTTTCCTGACTTAATGTGCCAAATAAATGCGTGATAGGCTGTTTTCACGCAAGATCAAACAAAGCATAGTCGGCCGACATTAATATTTTTTCCAAAATTTCATATCATTTCGTAAGCCTTCAGCGAGGCGCAGCCGCACCCACGTGACGCTTTGAAGTCGCAGCCCACGTGACTCTAGGGCGAGAGCTGGGCTACCAACTCAAGCAGTCGGTGTAGCGCGGCCGCACCACGTCGCGCTGTGACGTAACACCCCACGTGACACTAGGGTGCGAGCTGGACTACCAACTCAAGAGGTCGGCGTAGCACGGTCGCAGCCACGGCGCAGCGCGTGACGTCACACCCCAGGGAACGCAAAAGCGGTCGGCGTGCGCGCTAGAGGCGCAGCTGGTGCTCACGTAATACGTGACGTCAGGCACGTTCCTACGGCTTTGTTAAAGCGGGGCTTTATATGTGGGCTGGCAGGAGCTGCCAACTTGGGTCTCTCGTTTCACATGGTGCGATTATGTCAGAATCAGCCTGCTTGGACCCTGGCATTCACGTTACCCCTGTAGGCCACTAAGGCACGTTCATACGGGATGATTAAAGCGGGGCTTTATACGTGGGCTGAGGAAGAAGAAAAAGAGAACAAGAACGCTCGACCATCCGCAGCTAATGCTTTCGCTCAATATTTGGTTCAGCAGCGTTGAACCCTTGTAATTTTATTGTTGCCTGATGACTGGAAAGAAGAGATCTGCAAATGGTTTTGCTGCCAACATTTTTTTCGAGGCAAGAAGGGTGGAGTACCGAGCTTTCATTCATTCAATCACTCATTCATTTTTTTTTCGCACTAAACAATCCTCCTTTTCCCTAACTTTGGTAATCAATTACACAAACTATAATAAAGTTAGGTAGCTGTAGATTGCCTGAATAAATACAAGTGTCTTTTTATTCATGTTCAGTTATTTTTTATGGGTAATTGAAATGTTTTTATAAAATTTCTAAAATCAGCACAGGAAACAAATATTTACCTACTGTGCAGGCCGTTAATTGTCTCAAAATCGGTTTATGGCAGAACAGCAGTTTTGTTGCACCATTTTCTCAGCATACTTGTTTATCAATCTAGTAAAACATCATATTTAGATAACATTTCAATAGAGAAATACGAATCGCGCTTTTTTAAGAAAACAACCAAAGGTGAAAATTTGTAAGGACAACTAAACAAAATCCCGTTTTCAATTTTTTTTAAATTCTAACCACGCATTCGCTTGTACTTTACATTTCAAATTCATTAAAAGTATTTTGCATAGTACTGATGCACTAGTAGTTGCGGCCAGCCAAATAAGACCTTTACGCGACAACTGGCAATTGTCTGACCTCTACTCCTGGTGTAGCGTTCCTGCCTTCTGCTATCCCACACTTGAACACAACCAAAGAGCTCCACGCGACAACAGCGATGGTGTAATGTCCAAACTCAGTTAAAGTTAAAGTTAAATTGGTTCACAGGAAGGGAAAGGCGCAGTAAGTGTCACACTTGCTCTGTGGACACCTCAACCGTGCCGTAAGGGAAGGGAGGAAGGTGGGAGTGAAAGTGGAAAGAGAAAACGAGGAGCCGTAGTGGAGGGCTACGGAGTAATTTCGACCACCTGGGGATCTTTAACGTGCGCTGACAAGGAAACGAAATTTTACCTACTTTGAAGGCCGTTGTCTCAAAATCTGGTTATGGCAGAGCAGCAGTAGTTTCACGCCACTTTCTCAGCATACTTGTCTACCAATCTTGTAAAGCAATGTATTTATATAATATTTCAATACAAAGATATGAATCGCGCTATTTACATGAAAAAAGCAAACGACGAAAATTTCTAAAGACAAATAAAAAATCACATTTTTGATTTTTTTAACTTTACCCAGTAATAGTGGCGACTGCGGCGCTCCCGATTATTACTATTGATATTATTATTATTATTATTATTATTTCTGAAGGCAATTTAGAAGAATCTCATTTTCGATTTTTTAAAACTTTAACCAGTAATACAGTAACGACTGCGGTGCTCCCGAGAGCCTCACACATGTTTTTTCGAGTGTGTAGTTACGAGAACAATGTGGCGGCTCACATATAGGATGTTTAACACCTGTATGAACCATGGCGTTAAGCGTCGGCGTAACCCTTTCGTACATTTTTTTTTTTGGTTGGTTGGTTCACAGGAAGGGAAAGGCGCAGTATCTGTCACACTTGCTCTGTGGACACCCGAACCGCGCCGTAAGGGAAGGGAGGAAGGTGGTAATGAAAGTGAAAGAGAGAAAGGGGAGCCGTAGTGGAGGGCTACGGAGTAATTTCGACCATCTGGGGATCTTTAACGTGCGCTGACATCGCACAGCACACGGACGCCACTTCGTTTCGCCTCCAACGAAACGAAGTGGTGTCCGTGTGCTGTGCGATGTCGTTCACTGTGATTTTGTGTTGTGGCGCCACAGGTGCGTCGCAGAGGCGCCCCGCAATCCCGCCCGCGCAATGTACCCAGCCTTGGAGAGTCTGCGCCCCTTCATCTGGAAGTCTCTCTGGACAGTTAGAAACGGACTGCGATGCGCGGTTGCTACGGCGCTGGCACACGCGCTTCTATGTTGTACGGTGGAGCAGACTTGCTGCCACTCTTGCTTTATTAGAACCCCCCTCCCCCACTCCCTCCTATCCTTTTGCCCTATCTGAGGAACCAGGTATTTGAGCTTATTTTGTATTGTGCCAGTGTTTGTATAGTGCTATTAGTCTCTGAGTAATGTTTGTTTTGTATGCACACAATAAATTCTCTTTGTGTACAAGTTCTTTTACATGACTTTAAGAAGAGACTGGCGAAAGCCTACACGTCTTTTCCTATCATTTCCTTCTCATCTTTCCTTACCAGCGTTCGCTGCAGTGATACATATTGTCACGACTGAAGTCAGAGGAAGCCGTGAAAGTACACATAGCCGAGGACCCGAGAAATAAGGTCGGCTTGTCGTTCCGAACACAGAGTTCCAGCACCAGCGCGCCGCTCGTGCCAACCACCGCTTCGTCGTCGTCGGCCCCAAAAACGGCTGTCACGCGGCGCTAGGCACGTGGCAATATTCCCCCCCGTGAAAGAAAACATCGTCCCGATGACAAGGTTAGAGGAGAAAAAAAAAGTTAGGCGTGAGGTGAACTGTACAATAACGCAAGGTTTCACTTGCAGGGAACGCTCAGTCACGCGAAAAGTACGGCTTTAAGCGCACCACATGCACAATTTCAGGCCGCTGGCGTCGAACACTGACGGTCACGGTTCCATCTGGAATGACTTCATAATTGACGTTGTTTAAGCGGCGCAGGACTTTATAGGGTCCGAAATAGCGGTGGAGTAGTTTCTCGCTCAAGCCTTTGTGGCGCACGGGGGTCCACACCCACACTTGGTCCCCTGGTTCGTAGTGGGCCTCCCTGTGCCGAAGGTTATAGTGTCGAGCGTCGGTGGCATGCTGCTCCTTGATGTGCAAGCGGGCCAGCTGACGGGCTTGCTCGGCCTGTTCTGCGAAATGGGCGGCGTCGGGTTCGACCGCTTCTTCTCCGCACGGGAGCATCGCGTCCAGCATCGTGCGGGCCTCTCTGCCATATACGAGACGGAACGGCGTAAACTTCGTGGTTTCCTGCGGCGCCGTATTGTAGGCGAAGGTGACATACGGCAGGATCTCGTCCCACATTTTATGCTCAACGTCGATGTACATTGAGATCATGTCCGCCAAAGTTTTGTTTAGTCGTTCCGTTAATCCATTTGTCTGAGGGTGATACGCTGTTGTTGTGCGATGCTCGGTATGGCTTAGAGTTAAGGTGTCCCGCAGTAGGCGAGCTGTAAACGCCTTTCCGCGGTCAGTAATGATGGTCGACGGTGCACCGTGTCTGAGCACAATGTCGCTCATAAAGAATCGAGCGACTTCGCCGGCGGTACCTCGGGCAAGGGCCTTCGTTTCAGCGTAGCGTGTTAAGTAGTCTGTGGCGACTACGATCCACTTGTGTCCGTTCGAGGATAAAGGAAATGGGCCTAAAAGGTCCATGCCCACTTGCTCGAAGGGTGTGAGGGGTGGTTCAATAGATTGTAACATTCCGGATGGCTTGAGCGTGGGTTTTTTTCGCCGCTGGCACTGTCGACAAGTCTGTACGTAACGTCTAACGCTCGGAGAAAGATGTGGCCAGTAGTAGTTCTGCCGGACTCGGTTTAGGGTGCGTGCAAAGCCAAGATGCCCTGAAGTTGGTTCGTCGTGGCAGGCCAGGAGGATTTCGTGCCTTAGATCAGCTGGTATGACTAGCAGGTATGTTTTCGCACTCGACATAGAATTCTTCTTATAAAGCACCCCATTGCGGAGGCAATACGACGACAACCCCCGAGCAAGGTACCGGGGTATTGTAGGATGCCCGCCTTCAAGATGGTCAATAATCAGTCGCAGCTCGCCGTCGGCACGCTGTTTGGAGGCGAGATCGGACGTAGTGACTGCTCCGAGGAAGCTATCGTCGTCGGTGGCATCTGACGAAGGAGGGCCAACGGGCGCGCGGGACAGGCTATCAGCATCGGTGTGCTTCCGGCCAGACTTATAAATAACATCAAAATCGAACTCCTGTAGGCGCAATGCCCAACGTGCTAAGCGGCCACAAGGATCCTTTAAGTTTTTCAGCCAACACAACGAGTGATGGTCAGTGATGACGCGAAACGGTCGGCCATAAAGGTACGGGCGGAACTTGGCAGCGGCCCATACTACCGCCAAACATTCTTTTTCAGTGGTGGAATAGTTACACTCAGCACGGGAAAGTGCACGGCTGGCGTAGGCAATTACTTTCTCGACCCCGTCTTGGTGCTGAACTAGAACGGCACCAAGGCCGACGTTGCTCGCATCCGTGTGTAATTCTGTGTCGGCATCATCATCGAAATGCGCCAGGATCGGGGGTGACTGGAGCCGGCGTCGTAACTCGTCGAAAGCCATCTGCTGCTCGGCGCCCCAGGAAAATGATGTGTCATCTCGAGTCAGGAGAGTCAGAGGGCTGGCCATCTGTGCAAAGTTTTTGATAAAAGCGACGATAATAGGAGCACAGCCCCAAAAACCGTCGGACTGCTTTTTTGTGGACGGGGACGGGAAAGGCAGCAACGGCAGCAAGTTTCTCAGGGTCAGCTCGGATGCCATCAGCACTCACGATGTGCCCAAGAAACTTCAATTCGGTGAACCCGAAGTGGCACTTTTGAGGCTTGAGAGAAAGGTTGGCAGACCGGACAGCTTCGAGAACAGTTCTCAGGCGGCGCAGGTGTTCCGTGAACGTCGGTGAAAAAATTATCACGTCGTCGAGATAAACAAGGCACGTCTGCCACTTAAGACCTGTGAGCACAGTGTCCATCATCCGCTGGAAGGTGGCAGGAGCACAGCAGAGCCCGAACGGGAGGACGCGGAATTCATAGAGCCCATCTGGTGTTACGAAGGCAGTTTTTTCACGGTCCCTCTCATCAACTTCAATTTGCCAATAACCACTCCTGAGGTCAATGGAGGAGAAGTACTTGACGCTGCGAAGTCGGTCGAGAGAGTCATCAATCCGTGGCAACGGATAGACGTCCTTCTTTGTCATACTGCTAAGTTTCCGATAGTCAACGCAGAAACGAAGTGTTCCGTCTTTCTTTTTAACGAGGACTACAGGCGACGACCATGGGCTGCTTGAAGGTTGAATGACGCCATCGGCGAGCATCTCCTTGACTTGCTGTTGGATAGCGTCTCTCTCCCGAGGCGACACACGATAGGGCTGCTGATGGATGGGTCGAGTGCCTTCATGCGTGATAATCCGGTGTTTAATGACCGACGTTTGCTGCACTTTAGATGAAGACGTGAAGCACACACGAAACTCCAGCAATAGATCTCGGAGTTGCCTCTTCAACGGAGGAAAGGCTAGAATTGATGTCGACAGCGTGTACGGCATCATCCGGTTCAGTGCTAGGTGCAGCTTCCTCTGAAGCAAAACATTCGGCGACTTCGTGCAGATGGTCGACGTAAGCAATGACAGTGCCACGGAACAGATGTCGATGTTCATTGGAGAAATTGGTGACAAGTACCTCCGTCTCTCTTCCACGAAGGAAACAAAGACCTCTTGCCACAGAAACTCCCGAGGCGAGTGAGAGGGAGACATTAGGCTCAACAACCCGGAGGCCGTGATGTGGCTCGTCACAAGTAACTCTGGCGAGGATGCTGGCGCGTGGCGGCACTGTGAGGCTATCATCGGCGACTCGCAGCGTGGAGTGGGACCCGCGGTATTCATGCCTTTCAGTGGCCAGTTTGGCGGAAAACGTCACCAAGCGGTTCGGTAGATCTATAGTGGCACCGTGCTCGCGAAGGAAGTCGATGCCAAGAATAACATCACGAGAGCATTCGCGTAGTACGAGAAAAGTCGCAACAAATGTGCAGCCTCGCACCGTAACCCGGGCTGTACACATACCCAGTGGTGCAACCACATGTCCGCCTGCCGTACGTATGTCTGGTCCGTTCCATGGCGTCATCACCTTTTTCAGTGTCCTTGTAAGCCGCCCGCTAAGGATAGAATAATCGGCTACCGTATCAACTAAAGCGCTGACCTCCTTCGTGTCGACGATAATAGGGATGTCCAGGGAGACCCGGCCAAGACCAGGGCCTGTCGACGTCGGTTCGGAGTGAAGTGAGCGGTGTGGTGGGAGAAGCTGGACGGCGGTTGGGTGGTCGGCGTCGGGACAATTCAATGTCGACGGCAGGTCGGAGTGAAGCAAGCGGTGCGGCGACGGAAGCTGGGCGGCAGTTGTGTGGTCTGCGTCGGGGCGATTTAAGCGACACGGCGGTGATAATTGGTCGGCGATGCGGACGACGTCGGGGCGATCTGGTCTGTGCGGCGAAAACTGGACAGGAATTCGGCGTTCGACGTCGGGGCGAATCGAGCGGTGCGACGGTGGAAGCTTTACAGCGAATCGGTGTGCGGCGGCCTCGCCCCCAAAGGTCGCCGGAGCTAGTTTTCCCGATGAGGGCTCGAGGAACCATGGCGTCCAGCGGTATACCGTGACCCAGAGGGTGAAGAGCGACAAAGCGAAGGCGAGCGCGACTCGCGACGAGGAGAATGTGGCAGACTGGCGAGTGACGTACGCTGGCGGGTGACGTACTCGGCGATGTCCTGAGGCCGCTGACCAGGCCGTGGACGAGGGCTGTCGGGGGAAAATCCCCTAAGGCCCATCTGACGGTAAGGGCACTGCCGGTACAGGTGACCTGCCTCGCCACAGTGGTAGCAGAGAGGGCGGTTATCTGGAGCGCGCCAGAGATCAGTTTTCCGGGGCGCCTGGCGCGGATCTGCCCGAAGGGGCAGCGGTGCCGCAGCGTGCACAGCGACCTGAGGTTGCGTGTAAGGCGAAGGGGTAGGTAGCAGGGCTGGGCGGCGTGTGACCTCAGCATAAGTCATCCGCTCGGTGGGGCCCGGGGGTGGTGGTGGAACGACTGTACTTGTTGGTGGCGTGAGTGCGTTCTGGACCTCCTCACGGATGATGCTGGCCAGGGAAGCTACGCCAGGAGTAAATGATCCATGAACTTTCTGGAGCTCCTCGCGAACAACGGTGCGAATGAGGTCGCGAAGGGAGCTCATATCTGCCCCGGGATTGTAGTCGGTTCGGTCAGACGGCGGTAGTGTGGAGATGGAATTCAGCCGACCGTACTGGCGGCATCGCTGCTGTAGCAGTTTCTCCATGGTCACAGCTTCAGCCAGACACGCCGCGACGGTGGTGGGCGGGTTCCGCACGAGGCCGGAAAAAAGCTGTTCTTTGACGCCGTGCATCAGGTGCCGAACCTTCTTCTCCTCACTCATAGACGGGTCGGCGCGATGGCAAAGGCGCATAACGTCTTCAACGTACATTGCGACCCCCTCGTTCTGACGCTGAACTCGAGAGGTCAGGGCACGCTCGGCATTCTCTCGGCGGTCACTGTTGGCGTACGTACCGAGGAGCTGACTTCGGAAGGCCGGCCACGTAGAGAATGTGGCCTCGCGGTTCTCGAACCATGTCCGAGCAGCGTCTTCAAGGCTGAAGTAGACGTTCCGCATTTTCGCAGCGTCGTCCCAGCCGTTAAACGTCGCGACCCTTTCATAGTGAGCTAGCCAGTCCTCGGCGTCTTCAAACTGCTCACCGTGAAATGGTTTAGGGGTACGTGGGGTCTGAAGGATGAGACAGGACGAAGGGGTGGAAGGGACAGTCATGGTACGGGCGGGCGGTGTCGTTGCCACAGCCAGAGTCTCTTCGTCAAGAGGGAAGGCCTCGAGGGACAAGCCTCGGAGCCGTCGGCTGGTACGGTGAACAGGAGTGGTCACGAGAGGCAGCCGCGTAGGGTCGTCCGCAGGAGAAGGGATCATCGATGGCACCTCCACCAGTGTCACGACTGAAGTCAGAGGAAGCCGTGAAAGTACACGTAGCCGAGGAGCCGAGAAATAAGGTCGGCTTGTCGTTCCGAACACAGAGTCACAGAGTCCAGCACCAGCGCGCCGCTCGTGCCAACCACCGCTTCGTCGTCGTCGGCCCCAAAAACGGCTGTCACGCGGCGCTAGGCACGTGGCAATATAATTACGATAAAGCTTCATGCGTCGAATGCACTGGTGGGCGTCCCCCGGCTTCAAAAAAAAATTATAGGCTCTCTTAAGAGAACAGTGAAAGCTGGCCCTTCTCGTAGCATTTGCTTCTCATTGTTTGCCTCTTATAGGCGCTCTTTGTTGTGCTACATATAATTATAATTGGTTTGCAGGAAAGGAAAGGCGCAATACATGTCACAATTTCTCTTCAACTGTTAGTTTGGATGGTACACCAAGGCTCCTGTCAGGTGGCGTTCCTAGCGCGCGTTCAAGTGTGGGGTTACAGATGGCAGGACTAGACAAGAACACAACCCGAGCTGATTTCCTGCGCACGGAATTTCATCCCATGACCCTAGTAAGGCTTTCGCCTTATATGTGCGATGTGTCGGAACAGGCATGCAGTGTGGTCATGTCCTGATATTCAGATGGAAAGGTTCGGAGCTGTTCTTGAATTCAAGGCTAAAATGGACGATTTGGATGTTAGGAGGAAGAAAGATACATATACCACGTGTCAACTGTAACTTCATTTTCGACATCGTTTTGTACTGAGGTAGTACTAAACACCAGAATAGTGCTGTAAAATGCGCTGTCAGTTGTGTGACGTTTTCACAATATAAAAAGATTAGTATATAATGGTCTAAATAACCATTTTATTGCTGATTCTTAAAATGTTCTAAATTAAAACTATTCTTTCATACTGTGTTAATCATTTTAATGTAGAAATAAGTATTCTTTAACTGCAATTTTAGACGTGTTATAACGCTTTAATTATGTGTATAAAACAGCACTTTATAATTCAAGCACTGAGTCTAGTATGTGTCCGCGTTTGCTTCTAGTGAAGTTCTGCACTGGCAGTTCTTTGCAACTAAATCTCTTCTGTAACGCATGCACAGAGTGCACATACTTTTGCAATACTTTGTTGGAAAGCTTTGGTTATCATTCATCCGCCACTACCACTCTTCGGACACCACTCAGTGCTGGATACATAAGCTCGATTCTATGCTATTCGTTCAGAGGTTAGTGTACGAGCCACATGTGCTGTATTGCGGAAGCCCTTGATGTTCGTGACTGCAATATGTTCAAGAGCAAAATGCCTGATCATGGTAATCCCACACGCTAGGCTTTTTCTTCAAAAATCTTATATATATTCTACATACATATTACAATTACACTTGATGTTAATAGCAAGGTTATTCTGACGTTTATTTGTAACATTACTAAAGCATTTGAGAAAATACTAGTATATTGTCACGTCAGTTACGCTGCGATAATCCAGCGACAGCCGTCAGATTATTTGGGGAAATGAACAATCAGATTAATCCCAGTTTTCTCGAAAGGCGACCTAGGGGACTTGAGAGGTTGAAGAAGGCCAGCAGATGGCGTGGTGCTTCGTTTGAGACGTTAGCAAGGGATACAACTTGCTACACAGCGCTTCGTCATCGTGTACAACTTTGCCCAATAAAATCATTGTCGGACCCTCGCAAGAGTGCGCGCAAAACCAAGATAAATTGATGTCGTAATTCATCGCATGTGGGACAGCATTGCGGAGAGAAGCCGGGTCAACAAGCAGAAGACGGGCGCCATCAGTTGAGTAGTTCTTTTTAAGGAGTACACCATCTTGAATAAAAAAAGCTGTAGATGCTGAATGGCGCGCCTTATCAAACAACGAGGTAAATGCATGGTCTTGACATTGCTCTTGCGGAACTTTATGAGGTCTGATAATGTTTCGTTCACAGGTGCCCGGCAGTCGTCCAGATCTTCTTTAACGACTACAGTGCATGGAAGAAGTAACCGGGACAAGCAGTCAGTGTCGGCGTGGCGGCGACCACTGTTATAGGGCACAGAAAAGTCATATTCGTGTAGACGTAATATCCGGCGAGCTAGTCGACCGGAGGGGTCGCGCAGGCCAACAAGCCAACACAGGGAGTGAAAGTCGGTAATTACGTTGAAGTGATGGCCGTGCAAATATGGGCGGAACTTGGTAACGGCGAAGATGACGGCGAGACATTCCATTTTTGTCACTGTGTGGTTGCATTCTGCTTTCGTTAAAGTGCGGCTTGCATTGGCGATCATATGCTGGGTGCCGTTCACGAGCTGGATGAGAACCGCACCGACGACTACGCCGCTCGCATCGGTGTGAACCTCGATGGTAGCAGCCGGATCGAAATAGATGTGAGCAGAAACTACAGCTGTCGGAACGATGACTCGCATTCCAAGGACCAAAGAAACGGAGCATTTTTGCAGAAGGGAAGCGAACGGATGGGCAATTTGAGCGAATCCTTGAATGACACGGCGGAAATATGAACATTGCCCCAGAAACCTTCTCAAATGCTTTACGTTTTGAAGCTTTGCAAAGTCTCGCACAGCAGCAATATTTTGGGGGTCGGGCCGAATACCTTCCTGATTCACTAAAAATCCAAGCACCAAATCTGCCGTTCGCCAAAGTAGCACTTTTTAGAGTTTACTGCCAAAACAAAACATCTACTCGATGCAAACGCGCTAGATGAAGCACCTCCCTTTGCTTGTCGCGGTGGCGAAAGCTTTAAGCTTTAAAGAGCAGTGGTAAGACTCCGGACTACTGTGCCGGAGTACCAGGGTTCGAACCCGACCTCTGCGGCTGCGTTTCGATGGAGGCGAAACGAAGGGGCGTCCGTGTGCTGTACGATGTCAGCGCACGTTAAAGCCTCAGGTGATCGAACTTACTCCGTAGCCCTCCACTATGGCTCCTCTTTCGCTCTTTCCACTTTCACTCCCATCTCCATCTCTTCCCTTACGGCGCAATTTTGGTGTTCACAGGAAACACGTGAGACCGTTGCCGCGCCTATCCCTTCCTATAAATAAATCAAAGAAAGCAAAACGAAAAACGGCCATCATAAAAGGAAGGAGGAACAAAGGAAACTATACGTATCACTGAAAGAAAAGAACGTAGTAGCATATAACAAACTGACGGAAAAGTTTGTCGGGCAAGGTCTGTAAATGTGTCCGCACATTACCAATAGGGAGATGCTCGGGGAGTTGATGCTCGACTTTGAAGCCTCATTAACAGCTCTGCAGAGACGGCCAGGATGCGATAAGTGCTGATTGCTGTGTGCCCGGGCCGCGACATGGTCCGTGTGGCGCGCGCGTCTGTGCAAGCAAAACCACAGCCAAACACACACACACACACACACACACACACACACACACACACACACACACACACACACACACACACACACACACACACACACACACACACACACACACACACACACACACACACACACACACACACACACACACACACACACACACACACACACACACTCAGTTTGCGGAACGCGTAGTTCACCGTTCGCAGGCCGCAGCGACGAAGCCGAGGCGGCTAAAAGCCGGCAGCGAGAAGCGGTAGCCGCGTCGAACCTACCGCCAGACAGGCGAGGAGGAGGAGGAGGATGGTGCGGTCGTTGCGGCCGTTAAGCCTGAGAGGCGGCGCCATGGTGATTACGACTCGGCGTTCGAGAAGTCCATCTCAGTGCCGTCTGGAGCCTTTCGCACCTTATTATGTGGCGCTGGTGCGCTCGAAGATGCACAGCGCTCTCTGCGCCGCGAAGGTGATATTTGCTATCATCCGCCCAAGGCGCTTTCGTAGCGGGGCCCGCCCTCAGGCGTTGCGGCCTTGCGGAGCCAAGCGTCTTGCCACGGTAACACCACACAAGGTGACCTCCATACTCGGGAGGACGGGGGCGGAACCAAGGAGTGCAAGAGGCGCGAAGCGTTTAGCATATCATCCAGCTTTGCCGACTTCACATGTGGAGCGGGCGTTGTGTACAGCTTGTCGCCGTGCGAGTGCTGGCCCGCCACGAGTCGCTACTCCAAGACTCGGGGCTCAGAGCCGGGTACGTCCGAGGAGGTCTCAGAGTCGCTCTGAGAGGTTGACACCTCCGTCACAGGCTCGCTATCGAGGGACAGCTCCGGGATCACCCCGTCGGAGAGGGCCTCAGACGTGGTCGTCAAGGCCTCGTCATCGTTCCTCCCTGCGTCCTTGCTGAGCTCCTGGGGGCCACCGAACAGCTACAGGTTTTCGGTCTTTTCGGGTTGCACGCCAGGCTCTGAGGATGTCTTGGCAGCTGCTGCATAAGAGCACGGCAGAACACAATCCACCATTGGGTGTTCGCTGCAACATCACTTGCACGCGGAGCGGCAACTCGCAGTATCGTGGCCATAAGCCCTGCAAGGGCAGCAGCGCACTGCCGATCAACCAGCGCCAAAGTGGCCCTCCACGCCGCACCTAGAACACAGGCGTTTCATCTTTCGATAATCCGGCATCACGCGGGTCCCAGTCACAATCAGGAATTTTGGGGGGCCGGGGGGCGCCATTTCGAACCTGCCCAGCTGCGTCCCGTTCCGGACGTGGCTCTTAAACTCTACTTCTGAGACTAATCTGACCTTTCCAGATGGGGAAAGCGAAGCACCGGGAGCCTCACCGCTGGTTCACGGGGGATTGATTTATAGGAAGGGAAAGGCGTGGTAACTGTCCCACTTGTTTTCTGTGGGCACCTCAACCGCGCCGTAAGGCAAGAGAAGAAGGTGGGAGTGAAAGTGGAAAGAGAGAAAGAGAACCGTAGTGGAGGACTACGGAGTAATTTCGACCACCTGGGGATCTTTAATGCGCGCTGACATCGCACAGCACACGGACGCCTCTTCGTTTCGGCTCCATCGAAACGCAGCAGCCGAGGTCGGGTTCAAACCCGGGTACTCTGGCACAGTAATCGGCCGTCTTACCACTGCACCACCGCGGCGGGGCGGTGCACGGGGGAAGACGGTAAACCGTCACATAAACCACCGCAGCTCCCATCTGCTTCTGCAGCACTTCTTTTCCATGTAGACGCAGGAAACCTTTCGGCACCATCTTGGTCGCTTGCGCCATGGAGGACACGGCGGCCAGAAAACGAAGACCTCCGAGGTGCTGCTGGCACTGCAGCCCCCTACTCCGACAACCTCCTCGATAGTGTCGATGAGGCTGTCCGCCAGAACAGGTTCCGGCACTGAGAATGTGAAGCACTGCGCCTGGGAAGGGCGCAACGGCGGGGCGGCTCGTTCCATGACTCGTTCCAGGGCCTGGGCAGCCGCGACAGAAACGCAGAGCCGGACAGCAGGTGGAGCCTCTGGGGGGCGGTAGGCAGGGTCCGGGGTCCGCCTGGCAGGGTGGCGGTTGAAAATCGCCGTTCTACTTCTTCATCTTTATCATCATCACCATCATCAGCCTGATTATACCCACTGCAGGGCGAAGGCCTCTCCCATATTTCTCCACTTACCCGGTTCTGTGCTAGCTGCATCCGCTTGACCCCTGCGAACTTCTTAATCTCATCCGCCCACCTAACTTTCTGCCGCCCCCTGCTACGCTTTCCTTCCCTTGGAATCCAGTTTGTTACCCTCAGCGCCCATCGGTTATCCTCTCTTCGCACTACATGTCCTGCATATGTCCATTTCTTCTTCTTAATTTCTACTAGAATGTCGGTTACGAGTTATTTCTCTGACCCACTATGCACGCTTTCTATCTCTTAATGTTACCCCTACCATTTTTCGTTCCATAGCCCTCTGGGTTGTCCTCAACTTAAGTAGAACTCTCTTGGTTAGCCTCCACGTTTCAGCCCCATAGGTGAGTACAGGTAAGATGCAACTGTTATATACTTTCCTCTTGAGCGATACCGGTAAGCTGCTAGTCATAATCTGCGAGTGCTTGCCAAATGCGCTCCATCCCAATCGTATTCTTCTTATTTCCTTTTCGTGGTCCGGATCTGCGGTTACTACCTGTCCTAAGTAGACATATTCGCCTACTACTTCCAGTATTTCGCTACCTAATGTAAACTGCTGTTCCTTCCCGAGGCTGTTGAACATTACCTTAGTCTTCTGCATATTGATTTTCAAGCCTACCTTTCTACTTTTCCTGTCTAGGTCATCAATCATTATTTGCAGTTCATCCCCCGAGTTGCTTAGCAAGGCAATGTCATCAGCAAATCGCAGATTACTGAGGTATTCTCCATCTACCCTTATCCCTAACTGCTCCATTCCAAGTCTCTGAATACTTCCTCTAAACAAGCTGTGAATAGTACTGGGGAGATTGTGTCTCCTTGCCTAACACCTTTCTTTATGGGAATTTTGTTACTTTCTTCATGCAGAACTATGGTTGCTGTGCAGCCGCTATATATATCTTCCAGCACTTTCACGTATGGCTCGTCTACCCCCTGATTTCGCAATGCCTGCATCACCGCCGAGGTTTCCACTGAGTCAAATGCTTTTTCGTAATCAATGAATGCTCTGTGTAAGGGCTGGTTATATTCCGAGCATTTTTCTATCACCTGATTGATGGTATGGATTTGATCGATAGTAGAGTACCGTTTCCGAAACCCTGCTTGATCCTTTGCTTGATTGCAGTCTAAGGTTGTCCTGATTCTATTAGCGATTACCTTAGTAAATACCTTATACGTAACAGACAGTAAGCTGATTGGTCTGTAATTTTTAAGGTCCTTAGAGTCCCCTTTCTTGTGAATGAGGATAAAGATTGCATTCTTCCATGGTTCCGGTACCGTCGATGACGCCAGGCACTGCGTATACAGGGTGGCCAGGTTTTCTAACACGATATCCCACCCGTCCTTCAGCAAATCTGTAGTTATCTGATCCTCTCCAGCTGATTTCCCCCTTTTCATAGTTTCTAGTGCTTTCTTGACCTCGTCCTTCGTCACTGGTGGAACGTGTGACTGTTTTTCCCTACCGCGAATCTCATTACGGTCCTCACTACTTTGGCTACTGTAGAGATCTGTATAGAACTCCTCGGCTACTTTGACTACCTTTTCCATATTAGTGATGACGTTGCCCGCCTTGTCCCTTATCGCATACACCTGGTTTTTGCCTATGCCCAATTTCTTCGTTACCGCTTTAAGGCTTCCCCCGTTCTTTACAGCATGCTCAATTTTCTCCATGTTATACTTCCTAATATAGGCCACCTTGCGCTTATTGATTAGCTTTGATATCTCGGCCAATTCGATCTGGTCTGTTGGATTGGAAGCTTTCATACTCTGGCGTTTCTTAATCAAATCTTTCGTCTCCTTACACAGCTTACCGGTATCCTCTCTAACTATCCTACCGCCTACTTCTACCGCGCACTCAGTAATGATATCTCTGAAATTACTGTTCCTTGCCTCTGGGGTAATGTCGCCATCCTCAGAGCTGAAAACCTATTCTGTAGCGAGATCCTGAACTCTTCTGCCCTCCCCCTCACCGCTAATTCGTTGATGGGTTTCTTTCTTACTAATCTGTAGCGTTCCTTCCTCAGATTTCGGCTAATTCGGGACCTCACCATCGCCCCGCCGGGGTGGTGCAGTGGTAAGACGCCCGACTACTGTGCCGGAGTTCCCGGGTTCGAACCCGACCACGGCGGCTGCGTTTCGATGGAGGCGAAACGAAGTGGCGTCGTGTGCTGTGCGATGTCAGCGCACGTTAAAGATCCCCAGGTGGTCGAAATTACTCCGTAGCCCTCCACTACGGCTCCTCTTTCTCTCTTTCCACTTTCATTCCCACCTTCCTCCCTTCCCTTACGGCGCGGTTCGGGTGTCCACAGAGCAAGTGTGACAGTTACTGCGCCTTTCCCTTCCTGTGAACCAATTTAACATAACTTTAACCTCACCATCCTGTGGTCACTGCATCGCACTTTCCCGATTACCTCTACATCTTGCATAATGGCGGGGGTTGAACACATTATGAAGTCGATTTCATTTTTAGTCTCTCCGTTAGGACGTTTCCATGTCCATTTCCGGTTCTTCCGTTTGCTGAAGAAGGTATTCATGATTCGTAAGTTATTGCGCTCTGCAAACTCAACTAGTAACTCCCCCCTGCTATTCCTAGAACTAATGCCATAGTCACCTACTGCCTTGTCTCCTGCCTGTTTTTTCCTTACCTTGGCATTGAAATCGCCCATTAGTACAGTATACTGCGTCTTTACTTTTCGCATTGCCGATTCTACACCTTCATAGAAGCTTTCAACTGCCTGGTCATCATAACTAGATGTAGGTGCATAGGCCTGTACAACCTTCAGTTTATACCGCTTATTAAGCCTAATTACGATGCCTGCAACCCTCTTATTAATACTATAGAATTCATCTATATTACCCGCTATATACTTATTGACAAGGAAACCTAATCCTAGTTGTCGCCGCTCTGGTAAGCCTCGATAACACAGTACATGCCCATCTTTCAGTACAGTATATGCCTCATTCGGCCTCCTAACCTCACTAAGCCCTATGACATCCCATTTCATGCCCTCTAGTTCCTCTAACAGCTCTGCTAAGCTAGCTTCACTAGCTAGGGTTCTAACATTAAACGTTGCCAGGGTCAGTTTCCAATGACGGCCTGTCCAGCGGAGCCAGGCTTTCTTAGCACCCCCTGCGGCGTCACAGGTCTGACCGCCGCCGTGGTAAGTTGTTCCGCAGCCGCTGGTGACTGAGGGCCGGGGTTTTATGGAGCTTATCATAGGAGGTTGCGGCCAATTACTGCACCAGGGTGGCCAACTCCTGTTCTGGTGAGGGAGTGCGTTGCCGGAGGTGTTCACCGGCATGCAATTCTATCAACACGCGGATTTTTTTTTCTTTCATCCGGTGGAGAATTGCGCGGCACCGTGATTTGAGTACCTGTCCTCTTGCATGCGAGGCGGATGTTCTACCGCTACGCCACCGCTGCACCCAACGGTGCGGTACTTCAACAACGAGAATATGCCTTGCAGCTCAGTGGAACGCACTGCGCATGAAAGAGACGCGCGATTGAAGCTAGCGTACCTATTAATAACCGAAAGCTAAGCCGTTCACCGCTCGATGGAGCCGTTTGTTGCACCTTTCCTAACACATGCTTTCCTATCCAGCGTACAAAGATAGCACGGCTCAGCTAACGTATATAACCGTTGTTTTCGAGGCATTTCCAATAAAACTCGGGTTAAATTATGCCACAGAGCTGTCTTCAAGACTGTACTTTGAATTGTTAATAAAAATGCAGTGCCAACATAAGTACTAAAATGCACACAAGTGTTTTGGATCGCGTTTGTTGTGAATAACATGGTGCGTACATTCTTGCGTGCTGTAACCAGGTTGTGTGTTTGGTTAATGCGGTTTCCTTGGCTCGAGGTTTCGTCAGAGTTGTCGGCGGGTCGCTCGTATCCATGGATTACTCCAAGGAGGGGCTGGCATCTTTTCACGATATCACAGGTCATTACCGATTGGAACGGCACAAATTTCCACCACGTAACAAAACGTTGGATAAGGCACAGAAGACTGCTTTCATAAGAACCAAGTCGAGATCCTGTCCTAACCCTTATCTATTAGCATTGGCCAATAGGTGGGCCGCTATGGTCGCCGCCAGAACTAGAGGCCATCTAGAGCCGATCATCTGCATTTTGACGAAATAAATATTTTTCTATCCAAGTCCTATGTTACACCAAGGGTGCCGAAGATTTGGGCCACACATATCCTGAAAAATTACTGGGAAGATACTGATACCTATTGCGTAGTCGCTGTATAGTCACTGTACACTATGGCATAGCGGCAGTGATTCCCCAACAATGTGCTAATGCCCTCACCATCTGCGATTACAATATAGAATGAAGTGAGCAGGTGGTCATTCCTTTAGCTGCCACGCATGCCTACTGCGCCTATATGATCACAGATTTTATGGCTACCTTCCGCAACTACATAAAACAAACAATGGAGGCTACAGCAGCAAAATAATAAAAAATCATGACCATTCCGACACAGATGAATCCCTGCGTATATTTATTTTATAGGAAGGGAATGGCGCGGTAACTGCTTCACTTGTTTTCTGTGGACACCTCCACCGCGCCGTAAGGGAAGAGAGGAGGTGGGAGTGAAAGTGGGAAGAGAGAAAGAGGAGCCGTAGTGAAGGGCTACGGAGTAATTTCGACCACCTGGGAACCTTTAACGTGCGCTGACATCGCTGACTCCTGCGAAACTTGTGCATCTGCATCCGTGAAGGCAGCGCGATCCTGGAGACACCGATCATATCCAGGTACGCTCAATTTTCGGCCATTTAGAGCAAATCTGCTCATAACCACGTAGCGGATGAGCTAAGCATAACGGCTGCGGCTCCCCCGCTGCTGGTTGCGGAAACGCCTGCTGGCCACCCAATCAACATGGCTCAGCACGAACAACGCGGCTACCACCCCACGACTCTGTCGTGGTCGTCTGTCCCTATAAGCCAGCCAGAGGACGGCCAATCCACCATTTCGGCGGAACAAGCTGCCCTTTTTCAAGTCGTCGAGAACCGGCGACTTCGCCGGCAAAACGCACGAGGAGCGGCCAAGTCAAAGACTCCTCTGAACAATGCAGACACGGGAGACGCTCGCGCTCCGTCTTCGAAAACTCAACAAAATTCACCCCCACTCTCCAAGTGGACACCGAAACCAACCGTCAGAATGAATTCTGAAGACCACGTGATAGTGATCAAGCCATGTACTACGGTCGACCTCAAGACAGCGTTTCAACAGGGAGAGCTCGGCGCTGCCATTTCTCAATACATTGGTAGGCAGCACATGAACGCCATCACAATTTCTCCCAATTGGGAACAAAATATCATCGTCTGTGGCACGCAGAACGCCGAGGTAGTTCAGAAGCTGCTCACAGACTTCAAAGTTAACACCAGCAAAGGACCGCTCCCGCTTCACGGACACCTCAAGCTCACCGGTGATGTGTGTCGCGGAGTGATTACTGTGCACAACCTAGAAACCAGTGACTCTGAAACATAGTGTGCAGTGGCGTGGTGGAAAACTCAGGCGTTTGCGCAAGCTGGGGAACTACAACGTAGCTGTGCTCACTTTCGCGGGACGTAACGTTCCGCGGCCCGTACACTACAACGCAGAACTGACTCCCGTAAGGGGTTACAAGAAGACAGTTGCCAGCGTGCTACCGTTGTGGCACCCTGGGTCACCGGGCGGACAATTGTCCCACTCCATTGAATGAAAGATGCGGACTTTGTGGCCAAAACGTGGGGGCTGGTACTGAAGGGATGGCCCCCCACGAATGCAATCCAGTGTGTATAATCTGCGGGGGACCGCACCTCACCAGCTCCCGCGAATGCACGGGGAAATTCATCAGGCCTCAACAGCCAAGGCCCAAGACATCGGGCCCCCCCGCCAAACAGAAACGCCAACAGGAGACGCAAAACTGCGGCGGAACGCCACCAAATAGCAAGACAGCGGGATCAACTGGATCAACGCCACCACCCGGAGACGCACAGTTCCTAGCTCTAAAGCCTCCTCCTGGCGGCGCCGCCAGCAAACAATCCAAGGTAGGCAGCTGGGCAAGGGTCGCCTCCTCTTCTTCTTCTCCTCCACCCCTCACCAGTACCGCCGAGACGCAGGAAATTAAACGCGAGCTCGCCCTTTTGCGAGCTCAAAACAAAAAACTAGCCAGTGAGCTTAACTCGCTGAAAAATAAAATCACTACGCCACCCTCCTCTAGCGACCAGGAAGAAAACACAACAGACAGGGAGATTCCTAATAATATGGAGAGTCGCTTCGGAACCCTGGAGACTCGGGTCACCGCGATTGAAACGCAGTTGGCTGATCTTCCCAAAATTATCCATGACACAATCGCGCGTCAGCTGGACAATGTCATCACACAGGTGACACAAGCTGTTACTCACATTATCCAAAAATGGATACAGGAAAATCCTCGCGTTCTTAAACGCATGGGTGCAATGAGGGACGTTAACCGACCTTCAAAATTTAACAGTCATTCCCGATGAGTCTGACCTTTCTGAAGACTCCTGCATGTCTGCGCCGGGCACTAGCGGACTGGGAGGTCTTAACAGCGTAATCCCGCCCTCCGTATCCGAACATGGCCCCCAGCCCTAAGTCGAGAGCCAGAACAACTCAGCTGCTTACACTAACGCAGTGGTAATGCAGAGGTCTCAAGAACAGCAAGAAGCGGGATGAACTCCGCCTCTACCTTGAGACCTCTGAATTCCTCGTTGCCGCGCCCAGGCAGCACACCAACATCGCACCAACCCCGGCCCAACGTCGACAAAAATTGGTACCAACATTGGCGTAACGCTGGTTTTTTGAGAAATTACTACATTTTTATATATTGGTCCGGCTTATATGCCAACATTGCACCTATCTTGGCACTGCCAATATAGGCTATCAGTTGGCCGTGCCCCTAGTGTCACGTATTGGCATGCCACTAGTATTCATTGGCACATTTTGCATTTGCAATAAACCGGCCGTGCCGCTAGTATCACATATTGGTATGTATTGGCATGCAACAAGTATTCATCGGCACACGTGGCACTGGCCCTGCCACTGTTAAGCCACCTTTAGTCATGCAGTTATTTAACCCTTGTCCTTACTGCTGCCATTTGCTTAACTGTCACTCTGACAATTGTGGCTTTCTTATGCAGTCATTTCCCAATACCACCTTGCATGTCATCTCCATAAGGAGCCATAAAAACCATGCAATTAAATGAGGCAAGCAAAATATTTTCCGAAAACATTTTATTGAGAGCTCATATACACGTACATGCCACAAGGACATCAGAGGGCCAAAATGCATTGCGGGAGGCATTCGGTACAAGGCTAATATGGGAGAGGCTAGTAGGTGTAATTGGAAACAGGGCACTAAACAACACATGACCAGGTAGTGCAGGTAGAGGCGATGAGGTGCAGTGTGCATTGCTCATGATGGAAGGGGCTGGACATGTTGAGCAGGGTTGAGGCACTATAGCCTTCGTAGTGCAAGAGGTGTTGCAGGAATAGGAGGCTGAGCATGGGTGCATTCCAGGGCAGTGTCCACCATGGATGGAAAATGGTAGTGGACTGTGTTGAGCATGATAGTTGACAGTGAAGGGTCAATGGATAAAGTGATGAGGTTGAGGGGGCGGGGGAAGCGCATGGCCCAGGTAGTAAGCTGGGCACCCCGCAGGAAACAACCATTCAGGAACAGTTTGTTGAGGAGATTGGCCCGTGGGTGTTACAAATGACATCTGCACAGAAGACAAGCGTATATCACCATAAGATCTAAACTCACCTTCTCAACACTTATTCAAACACATTTGAAGTCTGGGTGCTCTATACGATTGAGCACAAAATACAGAACCCCGCTATAGTAAAACCTGATATAGTAAAGTGAAACTGAAGTCCCAGTTCATCTTCCATAGGCAACTGTACATTTTCCCCCTTTATAGTGAAGATTTTTTTGGTAAAAAACGGTTAAAGTGCTTCTGGCCATGGCGACGACTCCCGCGCACTACCTAGAGTCGCGAGGCCAAGACTTTTTGTTTTTAAAAACAGAACAATAACCCCGAGTGTTCGTTTAGGCGGCTTTACTACTAGCCGTAGCAGCAGTCAAAAGAAGCCTACATTACAGAAGCCTTGGAGCCGTGAGGGAAAGCGCGCAGCGCGAAGAAGAAAAAAGTAAAGCTGTCTACAAACATAGCAAGGAGGCGGCGTGTTCCATTCAGAAAGTAAAGGAGTAAAAGTGCAGCACGAAATAGGGAAGAGAAAAAAATGGGTCAACATTCACTGCAATCTGCAGTACAAATCATGAGGCAGTGGCGGCAGAAAGTGGAGGTGCAGCGAGTAAGGTCTTACAGCACTTGAGTGCCATGGGAATTTATCACTTATTGCCTTTTAAAAGACAGAAAGAGCAAAAAGAGACGCAATGTTCATGCAAGGCTTTAGTTTTCACATGAAATCGAACTTGGTTGCATTCGTAATCACGTCTTCATGCTTCTGAGCTACTTCCACAAGATGTAGAGAAATTTTATAAAGAAAAAAATCACACAGAGATGATAAAAGCGAGATGGAAGGTATTTAGATTTTTTTTTCATTAAGCAACAAGACGTGATAAGTAAGTGCCTATTTACCTACTAGACAGCACTTTCAGGACCATGTCATCCCAGACCACTGATACAGTAAAGACCACAATATAGTAAATATTTTCGCTGACCTCAGTGGCTTTACTATAAAGGGGTTCTACTGTATATATTGAAGGCCTATTGCACACATTCTTCTTTTAGAACACTTTGCAACAGGTTTCTGGGCCTGCAAGGGCATGCAGCATCTTATGACGTAGAGATAATAAACATATATGCAAAATAATATCCATTCCAGATACAAAAAAAAGATATTTGAAAGAAAAAATCTGCTTCCGGCAAACCGATCACTTCAGGTGGATGCTTAGTGTTCATATAGAATTACAGTTTCTGAAAATATGACGGTTCAGGCTCCGAACGTTCAATTTTTAAAACTTCTTAAACATTCCTGCAATAGACAATATGGATTACTAAGCATGCAAAACTGGATATTAAAGAACACATTAAAGAATATTTTTCTGGAGTACACCAGTTACAGGCACGCATAGATTACTGCGGCCAGAATGAAGAAATAATTGCCCTGACAGAATCAATCCAAAATAACAGCTTGAGGGGCAAGTTGGTGCATCATCGTATTCAGATATGTGGCGCAAATAAACACAAACGTGTGCTGTGTATCTTCTCCTGTGTTTGTGTTTATTTGCGCCACATATCTGAATACGAATCAATCCAGCTATCTTCAATCAGCTAACTGAGAGAGATGTGTACATCGCAGATATTCTCTAGGCTGCGCACGCATATAATATTCTCAATTTAACTGTACCATTTGAAGTTCCAGCTTTTTAGTTTTCACAGCTTTATTGCTTGCTGCATTCTACTATAAACAATTGCCTTACTTGTAATGTACCAAGGAATAGTTTTCATACAGTGCTCATTATAAATTAAAGACACCACAACAACATGTACACAAACAAGAAAAGAAGAACGGGACAGAGCGCCATTCACAACTGATTCATTGTGCAGAATAAAGTACATATATATCTCACTGCCGGCATATGCGCAAGGAACCCATTCAGCGTCATGTAGTTTAAGATAAGATATTTGCAAGAAGCCCATGCCTCATACCATAGCCTCTTTCTCTGAGAAATCATTTCTTGAACATAGCTTATCTTAAACTACAAGATGCTGAATGTGATGTAGCTGAATGTGTTCCTTGCGCATGTGCCGGCAGTGAGATATATATGTACTTTGTTCTGCACAATAAATCAGTTGTGAGTGGAACTCTGTCCCGTTCTTTTCTTGTGTGCGTGCATTGTTTTGGCGCCTTCAGTTTATAATAAATAAACACGAACAAGCTCAACAAGAAGTTCTAGTAATCATACAGTGCATGCTTGTTCAGCTAAAATTATTACAGTCAGCCTGCAATGAGCA
This sequence comes from Amblyomma maculatum, assembly GCF_055883805.1. Lineage (NCBI taxonomy): Eukaryota > Metazoa > Arthropoda > Arachnida > Ixodida > Ixodidae > Amblyomma > Amblyomma maculatum. Next base: position 20,673,062 of record NC_139351.1, on the reverse strand, counting down.
ATTGAGCAAGTACTAGAAATTTACTTTGCATAGGTAGGAAAATGTTATGCTTGATCTGAGTACAATGATATCGTACTTCCTTATCAGCTCGCAGCCTACCAGGTATGCAGTTTCCCTCATCACAGCTAATCATATGGCCATACCATCGGCAACCTTCCACGTGCAAGATTATATGCAGTTAGGCATACATGGGTGATTTTATGTACAGGTACCAGGTGTGGTGCTCGGGCATTTGATTTCTTCAAACCAATTCATAGTAGTTGTTGGTATAGAGAATAGTAATCTGCCTGAATATCTGAGGCCAAATATTATTTCATTGCTTAGGCACACCTTGAAATACAATGCATGATGTGACTATGGGATCATAAAAAAAACGATACATCTAGCATGACAGTGATTTTTCACTTTCACCCTATCACAAGTTCCTTGAAAAACCAGTTTATTCCTGAGCTGAAAAGTTGTTTCGCACACATTTTATATTTCAGTATCTATAAAATGTTGATATTTTGCGAATATATTTCAAAATCAAAATGTCTTAACAGCCTCACAAATTATTTTTTTTTCAAAAATGGACAATATTTTATACCCAAATTAAAAATAAGATTGTGTCTGGAGAAATAGTATTGTTTGCAGAACAAAACAGCACATACGAAAGAAAGCACTAATATCGCTCAAATTTAATGTGCAATACACGAACTGAGAGTTCACCTAAAATTACAAGTACAATAGCCTTGTGTACATGGACTCGACAGCACCGGGTTGAATCAGCATTGAGTAAGCAAGGTCATCATTCTCGACACGGCTGATGTCTACATGAACTCGCTTTCTAGTGAGTAAGTATCGTAGCAGAGCGTAGCATCGAGATTCGAAGTTATTGTGCAAGTTCTTACTCGTATTTGATCCCATTGACTTTTACTATCGAGAGCTTCGATTATTTTTTATCGTTGATGAGCGCTAAAAAGCATTCATTTTGAGTGACGCTCGTCGCCGCTCCAGAGGCTTTTTCGTATCCCAGAGTTCCCCATAACTATACTCCCTGACTGGACAGCGTCTACGTGCATAACTAGACTCCCTGACTGGACAGCGTCTACATGCCTTTAGATAAGCGGGTCAAGCGAATTAACCTACCCCCTGAAATCGAGTTAACGGGACCCGCTCCGCCGCCTATTTTACTCGACCCGACTGTGTATACATGAACACCACAACTGATTTTTCAGTCGACAAACGTACTCGACGCAATTCTGCCGAGTTCATGTATACAGGGGTGGAACGCACGTGTAGCAAGTAACAATGCTGCTAAGAATCCAATCTGCTTTCTTCTGGCTCATCCAGTTTTCTAAACAATATCTTGTCTGACAAAGGAGGATATTTGGAGTTAAGCAGCTAAGCAACACAACATCCATATGCTTGCTCTAACGCATGACTCCTCAGTGCACTTACAGTTGCAATTTGCTTGGTCATGTGGCAGTTCACTAAACCGTCTGACTAGATATGACAATAAAAAAAAATATCGGGGGATCATTTCTACTTTTATTAAGACATGCAAAAGCTTTTTTGTTGTTGACATAGCATTCAGAGACTGCGGGAGTCTGGCAGTTTTATATGTCTTAATTCGTTTGGCAGTTGCAAGGGGATGTAGAAAAAGAAATATGAGTAAGGAACATAAGGGGTGACAACATCCCGAAATGAAACTAATGGACCAATGATGCACACTGCGTATCTTAAATGGCGTCACTGGTAACATCAAACACAGAAAATCGTCTTTGAGTATGAGAAATTTGAAGCCCAGGAGGTGAGTTGGTTGTGAGCAGGTAGTTAGAAAAGGGCAGTCCCCCTGAGAGGTAGGCGGCAAGATCACTGTCACCCATTAAGGGGAAAGCCCTGGCAAGCATGCAGGCAAAGGTGCATATATATATATAAGAGCAATAAATGCACAAGGAATGCACGCCTGAATGAGCAGCTGCACTAATAGTTTCCTTTTGTCTCTCAGCCCACCCCTCCTGCACTGTAAGCAAGTCTGCTCTGTTTTCCAAACACAGAAGCATATGAAAAAACAAACAGAATGTTCTCTAAAATTTACAAAATTTGAACGAGTATTGCATGATGATCTTTCTGCAAATGTCTTGCTCTAGGGTTACAGAATAAATTCATTGCAGCTGCGAATAAAACGAGTTGGGAGCTAATGGCGAATCTTAATGGCTTGGGGAGAAAATTATTTAAAATTGTCACTTTGAGCAAAGTAAATAGCCTGGTTTAGATCAAAGTAATATTACATCTACATGGCTGAAGCCAGTGCAGGCAACCAGAAATGTACAAGCAGTCGGTAACTGCATGTCTGTATGAGCAAATACATACAGTGCAGGCAGCAGTAATGAAGGGAGAGTGGAAGGCAAATAACCTGAGCAATACTGAATGGCTTTCTTCTCTGCAACCTCAGTACAGGCTTCCTGCGAATTCTTGTAATGCAAGCATAATAAAGTATACTAAATATTCCATCACATAAAGCACCTGTACTCCCGTGTTACGCAAATGACAACTACTTCGTAAGTTCACAAGCTATGTCTGTTATTGTGCTATTACACCACAGGTGCACTCAATCATGCCTCAAATTGAAATAGTGACATACTGTTGAAATAAAGCAATGAAATATAGCACCAGCTATTAAAGCACTGCCAGGGACATGAAGAATATTATTTTCTGCATACTAGTGGGCAAGACTTTGAACAAGTAAGTCTTGAGCTAAAAAGCCAGAAAAAGTCATATAGCATGCAATCATATAGCAAAACGCCAGCAGAGCATTTAAAGCCATTATATAATTCAAAACAAAGGCAATGTGTCATACCTACCGAGGAAATGTTTCCTTTCATGGCAAGGCTCCCACAGTTGTTGACAGGTTTGCAGCACCAAAATGTTGACGATGTTGTGTGCCTCACATTCAGGCAGCACCCCTTTGATGGCAGATGATTGCTTGTGCAAAAGCAGTGCGATGATACAAGTGGAGTAGCTGGACTGCTGGCGTTATAGAGCAAAGAGCCCTAAATGCAAGGAAAGAAAGTCTCCATTAAATCTATGCCTCTAAATCATGAAAACAGCATACCACGGCTCTTCTCTGTTTAGTTTATCTATAATTTCAATTGAAAGCTGTCTCAAAAAATGGACTAATTGCAACTCTATGTTACACATGGTATAACATAGCTGTGCCAGGGCGGTGGGGCGATCAGTTAGCATAACGACCGGAAAATGCATACTGATGTTTCATGCAGTCTTGATGCTGCACCAAAGTGTCATGGTACGAAGAACAAAATTCAAAAGCAAGCACGGGCGCCAAACGTGTGCTACTCAACCGACGCGATGCTACAAACCCGAACCCGGCCTGGAACTGAAATTGCCTGAGCCCACCCAGCCACACTTAAGGCTCCGGCCCTGCTGGAGATGCTATAACAGACTAGTTGCAAAACCTACAAGTCGGCTTCCCTGTGAGGCAGGAATTCGTGCACAGTGGCGACAGAACCTGATTCAGGGATAATAGGTGCAGTACATGCATCTACCACAGTCCACGCTGCTTGAGATGCAGTTCCCCACGCACAGGCCATTGTCAGAGAAAGGTTTTTGGGCATTCTTAACGCTGGAATAAAGGGGGGCGCACTGTCACCCTAGGGGTGAAGAAAGAAAATTTAGAAAAGGGACACTAACCGGACAGGGTAATAGTGGGGCGACAATGCGCACGCGAATAATACTGTGACGAACGGGCAAGAGGTGCGGGAATTACCTTACCCTTCAGGCGATGTACTCAGTTGGGGAAGATTTCTCCAAAAGAGTGCGAGATATACGGAAGAAACTTTGGGACAGTGCGAAACCAAACCGCGACAGAAAAGAAAAGGTATCACTTTCCTACGACAAATTATACATTAACAAACGCGCATATATTTGGGACGAACAGAAGAACGACAAAGTGCCGATGCAAAAAAACGACGCAGAAAGCACAACAATCCGTCGAACAACCCGCCGAGCAGCACAATCAAAAGACTAACCTTGATGAACATAAACGCCCGCAGTGTTCTAAATAAAACCGAGGAATTGGAAAACCTACTAGTTGACTATAACCCAGATATAGTGGCCATCACGGAAACATGGTTATCACCTGCTGTATTCGATCATGAAATTGCCCCACCAAACTACGCAATCATTCGGAAAGACCGGCCTTCACGGGGTGGCGGTGTAGCGTTACTGATAAAAAAATGCCTTCCCTTTGTCCTTCTTCCCGATGTGGCGAACGCTGAAGCCGTTTTCTGTAAAATATTATGCGACGGGATGACCATTGTTACCGGTTGCGTTTATCGCAGTCCATCTTCTGACAGCACATGCCTTTCAGCCATTCAAGAGTACATGCAGCGTCATGTCCATCAATCCAGGGGTATTCTTGCGGGTGATTTTAACCTTGCCGACATTGACTGGGACACAATGCATCACGCATCAGAAGCTTCAGATGCGCTAATAGACGTGATGCTAAATTTTAACCTACATCAAGTGGTTTCTCATCCCACTCGCACTCAAGGTACAACGAAGAACATCCTCGACCTCATACTTCTCAGCAACCATTTTCAAATTAACCAAATAGAATTGGACATTCTCGAAGGTATATCTGACTACAGTATACCTATGTGCACATTCCCGCTCAGTGACTCCATTACTAGCCCTCCTACAGTTCAAAGTTTCATTAATTTTAATAAAGCAGATGACGTAAGCATACTAAACTATCTAGCTCATGAATTTCCATCCTTCCAAGAAAAAGCCACGTCGTACGAAAATACGGACCGAACGAGAGTCGCACATTGCACATTGCAGGCGGCGATAAACACCGCGGCCGCCTCCAGCTATGGAACGTCTGCTAGCGACAGCGCCGGTGGTGCATTGCCGTCTGCAACTGTGCGCGGTCAGTTTATCGTGCTGTGAACGGTCCCGCACGTCGTCAGACTTGCAGTACTGGCAAGAGAGTGTAGTGTGCCATGCAACATAATGTCGGGGCGTGATACTAGACGTTCACCAAAAATGAAAAGGGTTCAACGCTGCTGAACCGAATAAAATGTTGCGGTAAGTTGTGTTTACATGTGTTTCTATGGGTCGCCCTCGCAACTCGCACCCCTATACGTTTCGCGGTATTTTAAAAATACATCACCTCGTTAATGAGATTTCATACTTTCATGATCTGTTCTAGGATGCTCATGGTTGCTTTGTACCGAATAACGAGATCATATGTGCGCCGTGAAATTAGAAAATTGCTTTAAAATTCTTTGGATCCTTGTATTCCTATGGGCGCTAAGCCTAGTTTTCACCCCCAACCGGCCCATCCTGGCGACGGAAGCGCCAGCGCATCGCGCTTACGTCACAGATCGGTGTTGGTCTATAGCAAATACACACAGGCAACTTCTAATAAGAGCATGTTATAACACAATCTAAGTATTGTACGATTGTCATATAGTCCGTTAGTAGCACAGTAAGATGAAATTTCCCGACCATGTCAAGGAAGTTTAGTGGACGTTTAGGAGCCCATACAGCTCAGTATGATTACCTTGTTCACTGAATGAGTCACACTGAAGAACTGCCTTAGAACGAAGTAGCGTTGGTGACCTAATACATCCTATATTATTGATATTGCATATGCAGGCTTAAGCTTTATTCTTGTTTTGTTGAGAGTATTGTTTTATCAAGTGATATCAGACGCAGCCGAGCAGGGAAACATGTTGCGACGGCAGGAAACATCTCAAGCGATTTCATTCTCTGCTTAAGCGTAGTTTGCCTTAGCACTTCAGCCTCCTCGATCCACGCGGAGATCATCAGGGAACAATGGTGCTAAGGCAAGGCGGGATATTCCGTGCCTCATTGTAGCGTGCTAGGCTGCTGCTTCGTCGGCTGGTAGTCGCAGTTTGTATAAAAGCTGCTTCGGACGGCACTCTATGCACTGAATTTTTATGTGCTGCTTTTCATCGCTTTCGAGACATGTTTCAGTGCACAATGTGTACTTTGTCGCAGCGGGCCAGCTTGTGCGACTTCGGTACTCGGGCACCAACGCGCATTTGAATCCCACCCACAGACGGCGCTCTTTGCCAGGGATCGAAAATATCAGTTTGCGATAAACGCGGTTCGCCCCGCCGGGGTAGGGCAGTGCATGGTAAGACGCCCGACTACTGTGCCGGAGTTCCCGGGTTCGAACCCGACCACGGCGGCTGCGTTTCGATGGAGGTGAAACGAAGAGGCGCCCGTGTGCTGTGCGATGTCAGCGCATGTTAAAGAACCCCAGGTGGTCAAAATTTCCGGAGTCCTCCACTACGGCGTCTCTCATAGCCTGAGTTGCTTTGGGACGTTAAACCCCACAAACCAACCAACTTTGTAAACATAGCATATGTGAAAGGAAATTCAACGCACATTCCTGCCAAATGATCAATTTATTGCTTAGTTTTGAGTTCAATCATTTCAGGCCACCTTTCCTGTCTGGTAGTAATGCAAGGGCATGTAGCATTCATTAAACTCTTAAAAATATGTTGTTCTTCATTAATTATGTATACGTCCTCCAAAATCATCAAGCAGTAATAGTAACGCACATGTAGTGATGGTTGATAATAATTTCTTTCTATACTGAACTGCTCAGATTGCACTGTGTTTCAAGTTCAAACACACCGTGTCCTCTCAATGAGTGGTCGCAATGACCGAAAAAAAACACAGCATACTTTCCTTTGACTTTTCACATTCTGTGCTTACACATTAGCAGTTCACAAAAAAAAAAAACTGATTTCCAAAACAAGAAAAAATAATGTGAAATGTCAGCTGAAAATCTGGTTTAAGGTTGTTGCTAAAACACACAAGGATTGAATATCTGTTGAGTTCCTTTGTACTCATTAAGAAAACAATAAGACCAAACCAGAAACTCAAAACCCATTTTCGTAAGGGTTAAACGTTGCCAGGGTCAGTTTCCAATGGCAGCCTGTCCAGTAGAGCCAGAGGTTATTAGCCCCCACTTCCCCCCCCCCCCCATGCGAAAGGTTGAGGAAATTGTGAAAAATATCGAAATACATATTTATTTACGATCAATACAACGTCTCCCCCAACCTTCACCTAGCTAAATTGCAAATTCATGCTGTCGCTTCTTCGTTGTTCGATAAATTACTGCTAGCTATGGAGTACTTCGCTGATGAATTGGATTTTATGGCTTAATTTTACAAAAGGCGAAAGCGCTTCAATCTTGATGATTTTGTAGCACTTTCAGTGTTCAGTATATTTTAAGGAACTCGCAACGATAATTTACGTCAGGTAAATTAATTATGTTTTATTGGTATCAGTCGAAGCGCAGCCTCTCGTAGCAGAAAATAAATGCGCTCTGGACAGGTAATGCACTTCTGAGCCACCACATATGCGGGGCAGTCGTTGCACCAAATGAGCTGGCAAGGACTACTGGTGGGTAGTTACTAACCTACCCAGACTCGATGTATTTTTTTAAAGCACAGGTGTAGCACCTTTGGGTCTTGGGCACCATGAAAGAACAGCACACGAGAAAACAGCGAGCCTCAAAACAATAAAGTGACAAAGCAATATAAGGAAATTGCAGCGTAGCAAAATACCGACGCATCAAAACAGAAAAACATACAAGACAGAACAGCGAAAACATAACACACGAAAGAATAATAAGCAAACTACAAAACAGAGTAGCGCAGTACGGTTTAACTGATATGATAGCGGCATTTCGACTTTCTGGGAGCATATACCTCAACGGACTTTCAAACGCGTATTTCTATACCTTCCATATTTCGAACCACACTGCGTTATAACAAGAAACAAAAACAAGTCTCACCTATGATGTCGACTGACTACACTATGGAATGATATATTATATCCGTTGAATTACAAATAGAGTCATAAAATGAAATAAAATTGATTTAGCTATAGTTTAGTTCGGTTATTGTGAACTCGTCAACCCTGTTTATATACACCACCTGTATAGAGTGCATAGACGCAGCTATCCTATTATTTAAATATATGTTTCTAGACGGCTGCAAAATCGCCCTCTTCATCATAGTAAACCATACAGACGGGATATTGTTCTCTCGGAGACGCAACATAAATGTGGCATAGTTGATTTTCAATAATGCTTCTAAACGAGACGTCTCCGACAATGCTGAACGGCGTCCCGTCTTCGGCTACGAAATCCAGTAGACTGCTTCCGAATTCCTTTTTTTTTTCAGTTGTATGTAATGACGCCTTCACAAAGGTGTCTGTTTTTACTTCTGGAATGCCTCCAGGGGAGGCGGTGCGAAACGGAAATGCCTCGAATTTTTATCACATTACGGCTACGCTAAGGAAAAACGAAAGGCACTGTATATTCAGAATTCTCAGATTGCGTCACCTGTTCAGCCGGAAATAGTCACTTTGTACTGGCACCGCTCGTATGTTTCAAAGTTCCTAATTTTAGTGGCCATGACTAATGTTAAACGGGTGATGACACCAATTTTGGAATAGCAACCTTTTACCGCATCTTAGTCGTGGTGTGCCAAGCAACCAAAGCTTTAAAGTTCAGCTCCATTGGAGCTGCAGATATCGTGCGTGTGCTGATCTAGCAACCCGCGCAGTCGATGACAACATAGACCAAAGCACATTGTCTGCTGCATATTCTGTTCACGAGCAGCGTTAACCGTGACGCGGTCGTTCCGCGAAGTTGTGGCAAGCCGGTGGTGCAGACTGAACAGCAGTCATGTCGCTTAACCGCGTTTAATAATAATAATAATAATTGGTTCACAGGAAGGGAAAGGCGCAGTATCTGTCACACTTCTTTCTCTGGACACCTGAACCGCACCGTAAAAGAAATGATTGATTTATAGAAATGGAAAGTGCGCTAACTGTCTCGCTTTCTGTAGACACCTCTAATTTAAAACTGATTTATTCATTTATAGGAAGGGAAAGGCGCGGTAACTGTCTCGCTTGTTTTCTGTGGACACCTCTACCGCGCCGTAAGGGAAGGGAGGAAGGTGGGAGTGAAAGTGGAAAGAGAGAAAGAGGAGCCGTATTGGAGAGCTTTGGAGTAATTTCGACCACCTGGGAACCTAGGGATCTTTACCGCGCGCTGACATCGGATGGGGCTGGGACAGGTAGTCACCGCTGCTTGCGGCGGGGGCTTGCCTGCCACCGAATTTTTATCTGTTGTAGGCCGTCATTGCACCCGCCACCGCTTCGGTGGTGGACGGCGGCTGTTGTTGCGGCGCGCGTCTTTCTCTCCATCTTTCTTTTCTTTCTCTTCTATTTCCTCTTCTGTCTGCACGAGGCAGCGGAGGTGGCTCAGCTACAGAGCCAGTAGCAGGGCCATGCATTTTCTTTTCCTTCTTCCTACAGCCACAACAACAACAGCGCTGATATCGCACAGCACACGGACGCCTCTTCGTTTCGCCTCCATATCGAAGCGCAGCCGCCGAGGTCGAAATCGAACCTGGGCACTCCGGCACAATAGTCGGGCGTCTTACCATGCACTGCCCTACCCCGGCGGGGCGAACCGCGTTTATCGCAAACTGATATTTTCTATCCCTGGCAAAGAGCGCCGTCTGTGGGTGGGATTCAAATGCGCGTTGGTGCCCGAGTACCGAAGTCGCACAAGCTGACTCGCTGCGACAAAGTACACATTGTGCACTGAAACATGTCTCGAAAGGGATGAAAAGCAGCACATAAAAATTCAGTGCATAGAGTGCCGTCCGAAGCAGCTTTTATACAAACTGCGAGTACCACCCGACGAAGCAGCAGCCTATCACGCTACAATGAGGCAGGGAATATCCCGTCCCGCCTTAGCACCATTGTTCCCTGATGATCTCCGCGTGGATCGAGGAGGCTGAAGTGCTAAGGCAAACTATGCTTAAGCAGAGAATGAAATCGCTCGAGATGTTTCATGCCGTCGCAACATGTTTCCCTGCTCGGCTGCGTCTGATATCACTTGATACAACAATACTCACAACAAAACAAGAATAAAGCTTAAGCCTGCATATGCGATATCAATAATATAGGATGTATTAGGTCACCTACGCTACTTCGTTCTAAGGCAGTTCTTCAGTGTGACCCAATCAGTGAACAAGGTAATCATACTGAGCTGTATGGGTTCCTAAACGTCCACTAAACTTCCTTGACATGGTCGGGAAATTTCATCTTACTGTGCTACTAACGGACTATATGACTATCGTACAATACTTAGATTGTGTTATGACATGCTCTTGTTAGAAGTTTCCTGTGTGTATTTGCTATAGACCAACACCGATCTGTGACGTAAGCGCGATGCGGTGGCGCTTCCGTCGCCAGGATGGGCCGGTTGAGGGTGAAAAATAGGCTTAGCGCCCATTGGAATACAAGGATCCAAAGAATTTTAAAGCAATTTTCTAATTTCACAGCGCACATATGATCTTGTTATTCGGTACAAAGCAACCATGAGCATCCTAGAACAGATCATAAAAGTATGAAATCTCATTAACGAGGCGATGTATTTTTAAAATACCGCGAAACGTATAGGGGTCCGAGTTGGGAGGGCGACCCTTAGAAACACATGTAAACACAACTTACTGCAACATTTTATTCGGTTCAGCAGCGTTGAACCCTTTTCATTTATGGTGAACGTCTTGTATCACGCCCCGACATTATGTTGCATGGCACACTACACTCTCTTGCCACTACTGCAAGTCTGACGACGTGCGGGACCGTTCACAGCACGATAAACTGACCGCGCACAGTTGCAGACGGCAATGCACCACCGGCGCTTTCGCTAGCAGACGTTCCATAGCTGGAGGCGGCCGCGGTGGGTATCGCCGCCTGCGCTGTCGTCTGTTGCAATGTGCGACTCTCGTTCGGTCCGTATTGTCGTACGGCGTTTGACAACTGCTTTTCAAATGTAATTTTGTCTAGGATGTATCACTTGAGGGACAGTATTATCAAGCTAATTTACTCCATGCGGCAGCATATCAGACTGTAAACAAACTACGTGATTCGCTACATAAGTATTTTGGGAGTGTCTGGATTCACAACATAGATTATTCGGGGAGATTTAAAAGGTATACCGCCTCCGCAATGACGCAGCATACTTCATCAAAGCGCTGGCCATTGTTTAACGACCGGCCACCACTTCTGGTGCCCTGCGGTACTCTGGTACTCCCTGGTACTAGTGTTTTTATGGGTCGCCCTCCCAAATCGCACCCTCATACGTTTCGCGGTGTTTTAAAAATACTACGCCTCGGTCAGGAGATTCAATACTTTCAGGGTCTGTTCTAGGATGTGTACGGTTACTCGGCACCGAATAAAGACATCATAGGTGTCTCGTGAAATTAAAAAAAACTGCTTAGAAATATTTCGCTTTTATGTATTCCTATGGGCGCTAACCCTATTTTTCACCCCCAGTCGGCTGCGACGCCGCGAGCGCCCCCTTTGTTTGTAAACACAGTGTTGGTCTATAACACCAGATGTTTTCGTTTAGTTCAGAGCTGTCATGTGGTAGCGATATAACTACGGGCTTGTGTTACTTAACATACTATATAAAACGTCTCGTCTCGTACTACTAAAGTAAAAATATTCGCAGATAACAGAAAATGGCAAAGCCCCTATTTTTGCCACTATTCTGGTGTTCTTTTCCAGTATTATTCCACGTACTTTGTCAGTCACTAATTCTGTTAAAATAAAGGACAGGATTACATGTTCTTGAACATATAAAGCATTTAATAATTACAGCAGAGGTAATATGCCCAGTACATTGATTTATTTCTTGTCCCCTCCTGCCAGGGCCCTTCACTGGGCCTGCAGAATACTCAAATAAATAAATAAACTCCGGGAGTTTTGAGGTAGCAGCAAAGAATATCCCTTGCAGGAAGCGGCGCCAGGATCAACATTCTGGTAACAACACGCTTGCTTTCCCAAGTCCCGTTGTAATATTCTGAAGTGCGTCCCCATATAATTAAATGGCATTTAAATGAGACGTTAAGAGATATTACTCTTGTTTCAAAGGGCTAAATTTACACCGTAAACTTCGTTTTTTTTACTTTCTTGCAGCTCAGTCCAACCAGAAAGTGTGTTGCCGCAGGGAGCGTGTTTCTGGCAATGGTGTTGCTCTTCGCAGTAGTCATCATCACAGTGATCGCCTTGACATTCCGGACCGAGCCCGCGGTTCCGAAGGGGAAGCCGTACTGCGACACGATTCACTGCCAGCTACACGTGAATGTTCTGATGTCTCGTCTGAACAGGAGTATCGACCCGTGCGAGGATTTTTCAGCGTATGTCTGCTCCAGTTGGTTTCCTACTAGGGATAAGCGAGTGCACGTGAAGACTCCCGTCGACGAGGTTACATTCTCGCGGCTGGCAGACTTCACTACCATGCTCGTCCACGGCACGCAAAAGATCCAGGCGGGCCAGAAGGCCCTCAACATGTACAATGCCTGCATGAGCACAAATGACCACGGTGGCGCCTACCTGCCGGAGTTCAAGAAGCTCATGAGGGAAATGAAGCTCAGTTGGCCTGAGCCGTCACCAGAGGACGCCGACCCTCTAGGTGTCATTGTTGCACTCTCACACAAGTGGCGTATTGATTTGTGGCTCGATGTTCATGTGCTACCTCTGCCAGCTGCGCCCGTCTCGGCTGCGGGAGGTGGTCAGTTCGAAACCCACCGCCGGACACCCACCGGTAAAAATGGGTACAAGCGTCCCCCGGCCTGGCGCTCGGCTTTTCCAGGGGTGTGCGTTTGGGAGAAGCTCCGTAAACCCCGCTGCGCGCCCCTCCTCCGCAGTGGGCCCAAACCCAGTTTCGAACCTCGCAGCCTGCAAAGGTGGTTCTGTTTGTCTTTCAAAGGTACTTCCTTTGACCCCTCACCTGAAGTGCTCCCTTAGAGCCTCAGCTGCAGCAGTCCTAAAAAAAAAGGGCCACATAATGGGCTGTTGCCGCTCAAGGCGGACTTATTGTTGTCCGATGGCGGAACGAATCACTGCAACATCGGCGCAACTATTTGGGCCGTGACCACTTTTCCCAAGCATTTCACCCCAGAAGAGCCGAGCACCAGGCCGGGGGAAAGCTTGTACCCATTTAAAAACCGGTGAGTACCCGGCGGCACCAGGGATCGAACCCGGTACCTCCCGAATGCGAGGCGGATGCTCTACCACAAGGCCACCGCTTCGGTGCTTCGGTGCTTCGGAACCCTGGAGACTCGGGTCACCGCGATTGAAACGCAGTTGGCTGATCTTCCCAAAATTATCCATGACACAATCGCGCGTCAGCTGGACAATGTCATCACACAGGTGACACAAGCTGTTACTCACATTATCCAAAAATGGATACAGGAAAATCCTCGCGTTCTTAAACGCATGGGTGCAATGAGGGACGTTAACCGACCTTCAAAATTTAACAGTCATTCCCGATGAGTCTGACCTTTCTGAAGACTCCTGCATGTCTGCGCCGGGCACTAGCGGACTGGGAGGTCTTAACAGCGTAATCCCGCCCTCCGTATCCGAACATGGCCCCCAGCCCTAAGTCGAGAGCCAGAACAACTCAGCTGCTTACACTAACGCAGTGGTAATGCAGAGGTCTCAAGAACAGCAAGAAGCGGGATGAACTCCGCCTCTACCTTGAGACCTCTGAATTCCTCGTTGCCGCGCCCAGGCAGCACACCAACATCGCACCAACCCCGGCCCAACGTCGACAAAAATTGGTACCAACATTGGCGTAACGCTGGTTTTTTGAGAAATTACTACATTTTTATATATTGGTCCGGCTTATATGCCAACATTGCACCTATCTTGGCACTGCCAATATAGGCTATCAGTTGGCCGTGCCCCTAGTGTCACGTATTGGCATGCCACTAGTATTCATTGGCACATTTTGCATTTGCAATAAACCGGCCGTGCCGCTAGTATCACATATTGGTATGTATTGGCATGCAACAAGTATTCATCGGCACACGTGGCACTGGCCCTGCCACTGTTAAGCCACCTTTAGTCATGCAGTTATTTAACCCTTGTCCTTACTGCTGCCATTTGCTTAACTGTCACTCTGACAATTGTGGCTTTCTTATGCAGTCATTTCCCAATACCACCTTGCATGTCATCTCCATAAGGAGCCATAAAAACCATGCAATTAAATGAGGCAAGCAAAATATTTTCCGAAAACATTTTATTGAGAGCTCATATACACGTACATGCCACAAGGACATCAGAGGGCCAAAATGCATTGCGGGAGGCATTCGGTACAAGGCTAATATGGGAGAGGCTAGTAGGTGTAATTGGAAACAGGGCACTAAACAACACATGACCAGGTAGTGCAGGTAGAGGCGATGAGGTGCAGTGTGCATTGCTCATGATGGAAGGGGCTGGACATGTTGAGCAGGGTTGAGGCACTATAGCCTTCGTAGTGCAAGAGGTGTTGCAGGAATAGGAGGCTGAGCATGGGTGCATTCCAGGGCAGTGTCCACCATGGATGGAAAATGGTAGTGGACTGTGTTGAGCATGATAGTTGACAGTGAAGGGTCAATGGATAAAGTGATGAGGTTGAGGGGGCGGGGGAAGCGCATGGCCCAGGTAGTAAGCTGGGCACCCCGCAGGAAACAACCATTCAGGAACAGTTTGTTGAGGAGATTGGCCCGTGGGTGTTACAAATGACATCTGCACAGAAGACAAGCGTATATCACCATAAGATCTAAACTCACCTTCTCAACACTTATTCAAACACATTTGAAGTCTGGGTGCTCTATACGATTGAGCACAAAATACAGAACCCCGCTATAGTAAAACCTGATATAGTAAAGTGAAACTGAAGTCCCAGTTCATCTTCCATAGGCAACTGTACATTTTCCCCCTTTATAGTGAAGATTTTTTTGGTAAAAAACGGTTAAAGTGCTTCTGGCCATGGCGACGACTCCCGCGCACTACCTAGAGTCGCGAGGCCAAGACTTTTTGTTTTTAAAAACAGAACAATAACCCCGAGTGTTCGTTTAGGCGGCTTTACTACTAGCCGTAGCAGCAGTCAAAAGAAGCCTACATTACAGAAGCCTTGGAGCCGTGAGGGAAAGCGCGCAGCGCGAAGAAGAAAAAAGTAAAGCTGTCTACAAACATAGCAAGGAGGCGGCGTGTTCCATTCAGAAAGTAAAGGAGTAAAAGTGCAGCACGAAATAGGGAAGAGAAAAAAATGGGTCAACATTCACTGCAATCTGCAGTACAAATCATGAGGCAGTGGCGGCAGAAAGTGGAGGTGCAGCGAGTAAGGTCTTACAGCACTTGAGTGCCATGGGAATTTATCACTTATTGCCTTTTAAAAGACAGAAAGAGCAAAAAGAGACGCAATGTTCATGCAAGGCTTTAGTTTTCACATGAAATCGAACTTGGTTGCATTCGTAATCACGTCTTCATGCTTCTGAGCTACTTCCACAAGATGTAGAGAAATTTTATAAAGAAAAAAATCACACAGAGATGATAAAAGCGAGATGGAAGGTATTTAGATTTTTTTTTCATTAAGCAACAAGACGTGATAAGTAAGTGCCTATTTACCTACTAGACAGCACTTTCAGGACCATGTCATCCCAGACCACTGATACAGTAAAGACCACAATATAGTAAATATTTTCGCTGACCTCAGTGGCTTTACTATAAAGGGGTTCTACTGTATATATTGAAGGCCTATTGCACACATTCTTCTTTTAGAACACTTTGCAACAGGTTTCTGGGCCTGCAAGGGCATGCAGCATCTTATGACGTAGAGATAATAAACATATATGCAAAATAATATCCATTCCAGATACAAAAAAAAGATATTTGAAAGAAAAAATCTGCTTCCGGCAAACCGATCACTTCAGGTGGATGCTTAGTGTTCATATAGAATTACAGTTTCTGAAAATATGACGGTTCAGGCTCCGAACGTTCAATTTTTAAAACTTCTTAAACATTCCTGCAATAGACAATATGGATTACTAAGCATGCAAAACTGGATATTAAAGAACACATTAAAGAATATTTTTCTGGAGTACACCAGTTACAGGCACGCATAGATTACTGCGGCCAGAATGAAGAAATAATTGCCCTGACAGAATCAATCCAAAATAACAGCTTGAGGGGCAAGTTGGTGCATCATCGTATTCAGATATGTGGCGCAAATAAACACAAACGTGTGCTGTGTATCTTCTCCTGTGTTTGTGTTTATTTGCGCCACATATCTGAATACGAATCAATCCAGCTATCTTCAATCAGCTAACTGAGAGAGATGTGTACATCGCAGATATTCTCTAGGCTGCGCACGCATATAATATTCTCAATTTAACTGTACCATTTGAAGTTCCAGCTTTTTAGTTTTCACAGCTTTATTGCTTGCTGCATTCTACTATAAACAATTGCCTTACTTGTAATGTACCAAGGAATAGTTTTCATACAGTGCTCATTATAAATTAAAGACACCACAACAACATGTACACAAACAAGAAAAGAAGAACGGGACAGAGCGCCATTCACAACTGATTCATTGTGCAGAATAAAGTACATATATATCTCACTGCCGGCATATGCGCAAGGAACCCATTCAGCGTCATGTAGTTTAAGATAAGATATTTGCAAGAAGCCCATGCCTCATACCATAGCCTCTTTCTCTGAGAAATCATTTCTTGAACATAGCTTATCTTAAACTACAAGATGCTGAATGTGATGTAGCTGAATGTGTTCCTTGCGCATGTGCCGGCAGTGAGATATATATGTACTTTGTTCTGCACAATAAATCAGTTGTGAGTGGAACTCTGTCCCGTTCTTTTCTTGTGTGCGTGCATTGTTTTGGCGCCTTCAGTTTATAATAAATAAACACGAACAAGCTCAACAAGAAGTTCTAGTAATCATACAGTGCATGCTTGTTCAGCTAAAATTATTACAGTCAGCCTGCAATGAGCAATTGAGCAAGTACTAGAAATTTACTTTGCATAGGTAGGAAAATGTTATGCTTGATCTGAGTACAATGATATCGTACTTCCTTATCAGCTCGCAGCCTACCAGGTATGCAGTTTCCCTCATCACAGCTAATCATATGGCCATACCATCGGCAACCTTCCACGTGCAAGATTATATGCAGTTAGGCATACATGGGTGATTTTATGTACAGGTACCAGGTGTGGTGCTCGGGCATTTGATTTCTTCAAACCAATTCATAGTAGTTGTTGGTATAGAGAATAGTAATCTGCCTGAATATCTGAGGCCAAATATTATTTCATTGCTTAGGCACACCTTGAAATACAATGCATGATGTGACTATGGGATCATAAAAAAAACGATACATCTAGCATGACAGTGATTTTTCACTTTCACCCTATCACAAGTTCCTTGAAAAACCAGTTTATTCCTGAGCTGAAAAGTTGTTTCGCACACATTTTATATTTCAGTATCTATAAAATGTTGATATTTTGCGAATATATTTCAAAATCAAAATGTCTTAACAGCCTCACAAATTATTTTTTTTTCAAAAATGGACAATATTTTATACCCAAATTAAAAATAAGATTGTGTCTGGAGAAATAGTATTGTTTGCAGAACAAAACAGCACATACGAAAGAAAGCACTAATATCGCTCAAATTTAATGTGCAATACACGAACTGAGAGTTCACCTAAAATTACAAGTACAATAGCCTTGTGTACATGGACTCGACAGCACCGGGTTGAATCAGCATTGAGTAAGCAAGGTCATCATTCTCGACACGGCTGATGTCTACATGAACTCGCTTTCTAGTGAGTAAGTATCGTAGCAGAGCGTAGCATCGAGATTCGAAGTTATTGTGCAAGTTCTTACTCGTATTTGATCCCATTGACTTTTACTATCGAGAGCTTCGATTATTTTTTATCGTTGATGAGCGCTAAAAAGCATTCATTTTGAGTGACGCTCGTCGCCGCTCCAGAGGCTTTTTCGTATCCCAGAGTTCCCCATAACTATACTCCCTGACTGGACAGCGTCTACGTGCATAACTAGACTCCCTGACTGGACAGCGTCTACATGCCTTTAGATAAGCGGGTCAAGCGAATTAACCTACCCCCTGAAATCGAGTTAACGGGACCCGCTCCGCCGCCTATTTTACTCGACCCGACTGTGTATACATGAACACCACAACTGATTTTTCAGTCGACAAACGTACTCGACGCAATTCTGCCGAGTTCATGTATACAGGGGTGGAACGCACGTGTAGCAAGTAACAATGCTGCTAAGAATCCAATCTGCTTTCTTCTGGCTCATCCAGTTTTCTAAACAATATCTTGTCTGACAAAGGAGGATATTTGGAGTTAAGCAGCTAAGCAACACAACATCCATATGCTTGCTCTAACGCATGACTCCTCAGTGCACTTACAGTTGCAATTTGCTTGGTCATGTGGCAGTTCACTAAACCGTCTGACTAGATATGACAATAAAAAAAAATATCGGGGGATCATTTCTACTTTTATTAAGACATGCAAAAGCTTTTTTGTTGTTGACATAGCATTCAGAGACTGCGGGAGTCTGGCAGTTTTATATGTCTTAATTCGTTTGGCAGTTGCAAGGGGATGTAGAAAAAGAAATATGAGTAAGGAACATAAGGGGTGACAACATCCCGAAATGAAACTAATGGACCAATGATGCACACTGCGTATCTTAAATGGCGTCACTGGTAACATCAAACACAGAAAATCGTCTTTGAGTATGAGAAATTTGAAGCCCAGGAGGTGAGTTGGTTGTGAGCAGGTAGTTAGAAAAGGGCAGTCCCCCTGAGAGGTAGGCGGCAAGATCACTGTCACCCATTAAGGGGAAAGCCCTGGCAAGCATGCAGGCAAAGGTGCATATATATATATAAGAGCAATAAATGCACAAGGAATGCACGCCTGAATGAGCAGCTGCACTAATAGTTTCCTTTTGTCTCTCAGCCCACCCCTCCTGCACTGTAAGCAAGTCTGCTCTGTTTTCCAAACACAGAAGCATATGAAAAAACAAACAGAATGTTCTCTAAAATTTACAAAATTTGAACGAGTATTGCATGATGATCTTTCTGCAAATGTCTTGCTCTAGGGTTACAGAATAAATTCATTGCAGCTGCGAATAAAACGAGTTGGGAGCTAATGGCGAATCTTAATGGCTTGGGGAGAAAATTATTTAAAATTGTCACTTTGAGCAAAGTAAATAGCCTGGTTTAGATCAAAGTAATATTACATCTACATGGCTGAAGCCAGTGCAGGCAACCAGAAATGTACAAGCAGTCGGTAACTGCATGTCTGTATGAGCAAATACATACAGTGCAGGCAGCAGTAATGAAGGGAGAGTGGAAGGCAAATAACCTGAGCAATACTGAATGGCTTTCTTCTCTGCAACCTCAGTACAGGCTTCCTGCGAATTCTTGTAATGCAAGCATAATAAAGTATACTAAATATTCCATCACATAAAGCACCTGTACTCCCGTGTTACGCAAATGACAACTACTTCGTAAGTTCACAAGCTATGTCTGTTATTGTGCTATTACACCACAGGTGCACTCAATCATGCCTCAAATTGAAATAGTGACATACTGTTGAAATAAAGCAATGAAATATAGCACCAGCTATTAAAGCACTGCCAGGGACATGAAGAATATTATTTTCTGCATACTAGTGGGCAAGACTTTGAACAAGTAAGTCTTGAGCTAAAAAGCCAGAAAAAGTCATATAGCATGCAATCATATAGCAAAACGCCAGCAGAGCATTTAAAGCCATTATATAATTCAAAACAAAGGCAATGTGTCATACCTACCGAGGAAATGTTTCCTTTCATGGCAAGGCTCCCACAGTTGTTGACAGGTTTGCAGCACCAAAATGTTGACGATGTTGTGTGCCTCACATTCAGGCAGCACCCCTTTGATGGCAGATGATTGCTTGTGCAAAAGCAGTGCGATGATACAAGTGGAGTAGCTGGACTGCTGGCGTTATAGAGCAAAGAGCCCTAAATGCAAGGAAAGAAAGTCTCCATTAAATCTATGCCTCTAAATCATGAAAACAGCATACCACGGCTCTTCTCTGTTTAGTTTATCTATAATTTCAATTGAAAGCTGTCTCAAAAAATGGACTAATTGCAACTCTATGTTACACATGGTATAACATAGCTGTGCCAGGGCGGTGGGGCGATCAGTTAGCATAACGACCGGAAAATGCATACTGATGTTTCATGCAGTCTTGATGCTGCACCAAAGTGTCATGGTACGAAGAACAAAATTCAAAAGCAAGCACGGGCGCCAAACGTGTGCTACTCAACCGACGCGATGCTACAAACCCGAACCCGGCCTGGAACTGAAATTGCCTGAGCCCACCCAGCCACACTTAAGGCTCCGGCCCTGCTGGAGATGCTATAACAGACTAGTTGCAAAACCTACAAGTCGGCTTCCCTGTGAGGCAGGAATTCGTGCACAGTGGCGACAGAACCTGATTCAGGGATAATAGGTGCAGTACATGCATCTACCACAGTCCACGCTGCTTGAGATGCAGTTCCCCACGCACAGGCCATTGTCAGAGAAAGGTTTTTGGGCATTCTTAACGCTGGAATAAAGGGGGGCGCACTGTCACCCTAGGGGTGAAGAAAGAAAATTTAGAAAAGGGACACTAACCGGACAGGGTAATAGTGGGGCGACAATGCGCACGCGAATAATACTGTGACGAACGGGCAAGAGGTGCGGGAATTACCTTACCCTTCAGGCGATGTACTCAGTTGGGGAAGATTTCTCCAAAAGAGTGCGAGATATACGGAAGAAACTTTGGGACAGTGCGAAACCAAACCGCGACAGAAAAGAAAAGGTATCACTTTCCTACGACAAATTATACATTAACAAACGCGCATATATTTGGGACGAACAGAAGAACGACAAAGTGCCGATGCAAAAAAACGACGCAGAAAGCACAACAATCCGTCGAACAACCCGCCGAGCAGCACAATCAAAAGACTAACCTTGATGAACATAAACGCCCGCAGTGTTCTAAATAAAACCGAGGAATTGGAAAACCTACTAGTTGACTATAACCCAGATATAGTGGCCATCACGGAAACATGGTTATCACCTGCTGTATTCGATCATGAAATTGCCCCACCAAACTACGCAATCATTCGGAAAGACCGGCCTTCACGGGGTGGCGGTGTAGCGTTACTGATAAAAAAATGCCTTCCCTTTGTCCTTCTTCCCGATGTGGCGAACGCTGAAGCCGTTTTCTGTAAAATATTATGCGACGGGATGACCATTGTTACCGGTTGCGTTTATCGCAGTCCATCTTCTGACAGCACATGCCTTTCAGCCATTCAAGAGTACATGCAGCGTCATGTCCATCAATCCAGGGGTATTCTTGCGGGTGATTTTAACCTTGCCGACATTGACTGGGACACAATGCATCACGCATCAGAAGCTTCAGATGCGCTAATAGACGTGATGCTAAATTTTAACCTACATCAAGTGGTTTCTCATCCCACTCGCACTCAAGGTACAACGAAGAACATCCTCGACCTCATACTTCTCAGCAACCATTTTCAAATTAACCAAATAGAATTGGACATTCTCGAAGGTATATCTGACTACAGTATACCTATGTGCACATTCCCGCTCAGTGACTCCATTACTAGCCCTCCTACAGTTCAAAGTTTCATTAATTTTAATAAAGCAGATGACGTAAGCATACTAAACTATCTAGCTCATGAATTTCCATCCTTCCAAGAAAAAGCCACGTCGTACGAAAATACGGACCGAACGAGAGTCGCACATTGCACATTGCAGGCGGCGATAAACACCGCGGCCGCCTCCAGCTATGGAACGTCTGCTAGCGACAGCGCCGGTGGTGCATTGCCGTCTGCAACTGTGCGCGGTCAGTTTATCGTGCTGTGAACGGTCCCGCACGTCGTCAGACTTGCAGTACTGGCAAGAGAGTGTAGTGTGCCATGCAACATAATGTCGGGGCGTGATACTAGACGTTCACCAAAAATGAAAAGGGTTCAACGCTGCTGAACCGAATAAAATGTTGCGGTAAGTTGTGTTTACATGTGTTTCTATGGGTCGCCCTCGCAACTCGCACCCCTATACGTTTCGCGGTATTTTAAAAATACATCACCTCGTTAATGAGATTTCATACTTTCATGATCTGTTCTAGGATGCTCATGGTTGCTTTGTACCGAATAACGAGATCATATGTGCGCCGTGAAATTAGAAAATTGCTTTAAAATTCTTTGGATCCTTGTATTCCTATGGGCGCTAAGCCTAGTTTTCACCCCCAACCGGCCCATCCTGGCGACGGAAGCGCCAGCGCATCGCGCTTACGTCACAGATCGGTGTTGGTCTATAGCAAATACACACAGGCAACTTCTAATAAGAGCATGTTATAACACAATCTAAGTATTGTACGATTGTCATATAGTCCGTTAGTAGCACAGTAAGATGAAATTTCCCGACCATGTCAAGGAAGTTTAGTGGACGTTTAGGAGCCCATACAGCTCAGTATGATTACCTTGTTCACTGAATGAGTCACACTGAAGAACTGCCTTAGAACGAAGTAGCGTTGGTGACCTAATACATCCTATATTATTGATATTGCATATGCAGGCTTAAGCTTTATTCTTGTTTTGTTGAGAGTATTGTTTTATCAAGTGATATCAGACGCAGCCGAGCAGGGAAACATGTTGCGACGGCAGGAAACATCTCAAGCGATTTCATTCTCTGCTTAAGCGTAGTTTGCCTTAGCACTTCAGCCTCCTCGATCCACGCGGAGATCATCAGGGAACAATGGTGCTAAGGCAAGGCGGGATATTCCGTGCCTCATTGTAGCGTGCTAGGCTGCTGCTTCGTCGGCTGGTAGTCGCAGTTTGTATAAAAGCTGCTTCGGACGGCACTCTATGCACTGAATTTTTATGTGCTGCTTTTCATCGCTTTCGAGACATGTTTCAGTGCACAATGTGTACTTTGTCGCAGCGGGCCAGCTTGTGCGACTTCGGTACTCGGGCACCAACGCGCATTTGAATCCCACCCACAGACGGCGCTCTTTGCCAGGGATCGAAAATATCAGTTTGCGATAAACGCGGTTCGCCCCGCCGGGGTAGGGCAGTGCATGGTAAGACGCCCGACTACTGTGCCGGAGTTCCCGGGTTCGAACCCGACCACGGCGGCTGCGTTTCGATGGAGGTGAAACGAAGAGGCGCCCGTGTGCTGTGCGATGTCAGCGCATGTTAAAGAACCCCAGGTGGTCAAAATTTCCGGAGTCCTCCACTACGGCGTCTCTCATAGCCTGAGTTGCTTTGGGACGTTAAACCCCACAAACCAACCAACTTTGTAAACATAGCATATGTGAAAGGAAATTCAACGCACATTCCTGCCAAATGATCAATTTATTGCTTAGTTTTGAGTTCAATCATTTCAGGCCACCTTTCCTGTCTGGTAGTAATGCAAGGGCATGTAGCATTCATTAAACTCTTAAAAATATGTTGTTCTTCATTAATTATGTATACGTCCTCCAAAATCATCAAGCAGTAATAGTAACGCACATGTAGTGATGGTTGATAATAATTTCTTTCTATACTGAACTGCTCAGATTGCACTGTGTTTCAAGTTCAAACACACCGTGTCCTCTCAATGAGTGGTCGCAATGACCGAAAAAAAACACAGCATACTTTCCTTTGACTTTTCACATTCTGTGCTTACACATTAGCAGTTCACAAAAAAAAAAAACTGATTTCCAAAACAAGAAAAAATAATGTGAAATGTCAGCTGAAAATCTGGTTTAAGGTTGTTGCTAAAACACACAAGGATTGAATATCTGTTGAGTTCCTTTGTACTCATTAAGAAAACAATAAGACCAAACCAGAAACTCAAAACCCATTTTCGTAAGGGTTAAACGTTGCCAGGGTCAGTTTCCAATGGCAGCCTGTCCAGTAGAGCCAGAGGTTATTAGCCCCCACTTCCCCCCCCCCCCCATGCGAAAGGTTGAGGAAATTGTGAAAAATATCGAAATACATATTTATTTACGATCAATACAACGTCTCCCCCAACCTTCACCTAGCTAAATTGCAAATTCATGCTGTCGCTTCTTCGTTGTTCGATAAATTACTGCTAGCTATGGAGTACTTCGCTGATGAATTGGATTTTATGGCTTAATTTTACAAAAGGCGAAAGCGCTTCAATCTTGATGATTTTGTAGCACTTTCAGTGTTCAGTATATTTTAAGGAACTCGCAACGATAATTTACGTCAGGTAAATTAATTATGTTTTATTGGTATCAGTCGAAGCGCAGCCTCTCGTAGCAGAAAATAAATGCGCTCTGGACAGGTAATGCACTTCTGAGCCACCACATATGCGGGGCAGTCGTTGCACCAAATGAGCTGGCAAGGACTACTGGTGGGTAGTTACTAACCTACCCAGACTCGATGTATTTTTTTAAAGCACAGGTGTAGCACCTTTGGGTCTTGGGCACCATGAAAGAACAGCACACGAGAAAACAGCGAGCCTCAAAACAATAAAGTGACAAAGCAATATAAGGAAATTGCAGCGTAGCAAAATACCGACGCATCAAAACAGAAAAACATACAAGACAGAACAGCGAAAACATAACACACGAAAGAATAATAAGCAAACTACAAAACAGAGTAGCGCAGTACGGTTTAACTGATATGATAGCGGCATTTCGACTTTCTGGGAGCATATACCTCAACGGACTTTCAAACGCGTATTTCTATACCTTCCATATTTCGAACCACACTGCGTTATAACAAGAAACAAAAACAAGTCTCACCTATGATGTCGACTGACTACACTATGGAATGATATATTATATCCGTTGAATTACAAATAGAGTCATAAAATGAAATAAAATTGATTTAGCTATAGTTTAGTTCGGTTATTGTGAACTCGTCAACCCTGTTTATATACACCACCTGTATAGAGTGCATAGACGCAGCTATCCTATTATTTAAATATATGTTTCTAGACGGCTGCAAAATCGCCCTCTTCATCATAGTAAACCATACAGACGGGATATTGTTCTCTCGGAGACGCAACATAAATGTGGCATAGTTGATTTTCAATAATGCTTCTAAACGAGACGTCTCCGACAATGCTGAACGGCGTCCCGTCTTCGGCTACGAAATCCAGTAGACTGCTTCCGAATTCCTTTTTTTTTTCAGTTGTATGTAATGACGCCTTCACAAAGGTGTCTGTTTTTACTTCTGGAATGCCTCCAGGGGAGGCGGTGCGAAACGGAAATGCCTCGAATTTTTATCACATTACGGCTACGCTAAGGAAAAACGAAAGGCACTGTATATTCAGAATTCTCAGATTGCGTCACCTGTTCAGCCGGAAATAGTCACTTTGTACTGGCACCGCTCGTATGTTTCAAAGTTCCTAATTTTAGTGGCCATGACTAATGTTAAACGGGTGATGACACCAATTTTGGAATAGCAACCTTTTACCGCATCTTAGTCGTGGTGTGCCAAGCAACCAAAGCTTTAAAGTTCAGCTCCATTGGAGCTGCAGATATCGTGCGTGTGCTGATCTAGCAACCCGCGCAGTCGATGACAACATAGACCAAAGCACATTGTCTGCTGCATATTCTGTTCACGAGCAGCGTTAACCGTGACGCGGTCGTTCCGCGAAGTTGTGGCAAGCCGGTGGTGCAGACTGAACAGCAGTCATGTCGCTTAACCGCGTTTAATAATAATAATAATAATTGGTTCACAGGAAGGGAAAGGCGCAGTATCTGTCACACTTCTTTCTCTGGACACCTGAACCGCACCGTAAAAGAAATGATTGATTTATAGAAATGGAAAGTGCGCTAACTGTCTCGCTTTCTGTAGACACCTCTAATTTAAAACTGATTTATTCATTTATAGGAAGGGAAAGGCGCGGTAACTGTCTCGCTTGTTTTCTGTGGACACCTCTACCGCGCCGTAAGGGAAGGGAGGAAGGTGGGAGTGAAAGTGGAAAGAGAGAAAGAGGAGCCGTATTGGAGAGCTTTGGAGTAATTTCGACCACCTGGGAACCTAGGGATCTTTACCGCGCGCTGACATCGGATGGGGCTGGGACAGGTAGTCACCGCTGCTTGCGGCGGGGGCTTGCCTGCCACCGAATTTTTATCTGTTGTAGGCCGTCATTGCACCCGCCACCGCTTCGGTGGTGGACGGCGGCTGTTGTTGCGGCGCGCGTCTTTCTCTCCATCTTTCTTTTCTTTCTCTTCTATTTCCTCTTCTGTCTGCACGAGGCAGCGGAGGTGGCTCAGCTACAGAGCCAGTAGCAGGGCCATGCATTTTCTTTTCCTTCTTCCTACAGCCACAACAACAACAGCGCTGATATCGCACAGCACACGGACGCCTCTTCGTTTCGCCTCCATATCGAAGCGCAGCCGCCGAGGTCGAAATCGAACCTGGGCACTCCGGCACAATAGTCGGGCGTCTTACCATGCACTGCCCTACCCCGGCGGGGCGAACCGCGTTTATCGCAAACTGATATTTTCTATCCCTGGCAAAGAGCGCCGTCTGTGGGTGGGATTCAAATGCGCGTTGGTGCCCGAGTACCGAAGTCGCACAAGCTGACTCGCTGCGACAAAGTACACATTGTGCACTGAAACATGTCTCGAAAGGGATGAAAAGCAGCACATAAAAATTCAGTGCATAGAGTGCCGTCCGAAGCAGCTTTTATACAAACTGCGAGTACCACCCGACGAAGCAGCAGCCTATCACGCTACAATGAGGCAGGGAATATCCCGTCCCGCCTTAGCACCATTGTTCCCTGATGATCTCCGCGTGGATCGAGGAGGCTGAAGTGCTAAGGCAAACTATGCTTAAGCAGAGAATGAAATCGCTCGAGATGTTTCATGCCGTCGCAACATGTTTCCCTGCTCGGCTGCGTCTGATATCACTTGATACAACAATACTCACAACAAAACAAGAATAAAGCTTAAGCCTGCATATGCGATATCAATAATATAGGATGTATTAGGTCACCTACGCTACTTCGTTCTAAGGCAGTTCTTCAGTGTGACCCAATCAGTGAACAAGGTAATCATACTGAGCTGTATGGGTTCCTAAACGTCCACTAAACTTCCTTGACATGGTCGGGAAATTTCATCTTACTGTGCTACTAACGGACTATATGACTATCGTACAATACTTAGATTGTGTTATGACATGCTCTTGTTAGAAGTTTCCTGTGTGTATTTGCTATAGACCAACACCGATCTGTGACGTAAGCGCGATGCGGTGGCGCTTCCGTCGCCAGGATGGGCCGGTTGAGGGTGAAAAATAGGCTTAGCGCCCATTGGAATACAAGGATCCAAAGAATTTTAAAGCAATTTTCTAATTTCACAGCGCACATATGATCTTGTTATTCGGTACAAAGCAACCATGAGCATCCTAGAACAGATCATAAAAGTATGAAATCTCATTAACGAGGCGATGTATTTTTAAAATACCGCGAAACGTATAGGGGTCCGAGTTGGGAGGGCGACCCTTAGAAACACATGTAAACACAACTTACTGCAACATTTTATTCGGTTCAGCAGCGTTGAACCCTTTTCATTTATGGTGAACGTCTTGTATCACGCCCCGACATTATGTTGCATGGCACACTACACTCTCTTGCCACTACTGCAAGTCTGACGACGTGCGGGACCGTTCACAGCACGATAAACTGACCGCGCACAGTTGCAGACGGCAATGCACCACCGGCGCTTTCGCTAGCAGACGTTCCATAGCTGGAGGCGGCCGCGGTGGGTATCGCCGCCTGCGCTGTCGTCTGTTGCAATGTGCGACTCTCGTTCGGTCCGTATTGTCGTACGGCGTTTGACAACTGCTTTTCAAATGTAATTTTGTCTAGGATGTATCACTTGAGGGACAGTATTATCAAGCTAATTTACTCCATGCGGCAGCATATCAGACTGTAAACAAACTACGTGATTCGCTACATAAGTATTTTGGGAGTGTCTGGATTCACAACATAGATTATTCGGGGAGATTTAAAAGGTATACCGCCTCCGCAATGACGCAGCATACTTCATCAAAGCGCTGGCCATTGTTTAACGACCGGCCACCACTTCTGGTGCCCTGCGGTACTCTGGTACTCCCTGGTACTAGTGTTTTTATGGGTCGCCCTCCCAAATCGCACCCTCATACGTTTCGCGGTGTTTTAAAAATACTACGCCTCGGTCAGGAGATTCAATACTTTCAGGGTCTGTTCTAGGATGTGTACGGTTACTCGGCACCGAATAAAGACATCATAGGTGTCTCGTGAAATTAAAAAAAACTGCTTAGAAATATTTCGCTTTTATGTATTCCTATGGGCGCTAACCCTATTTTTCACCCCCAGTCGGCTGCGACGCCGCGAGCGCCCCCTTTGTTTGTAAACACAGTGTTGGTCTATAACACCAGATGTTTTCGTTTAGTTCAGAGCTGTCATGTGGTAGCGATATAACTACGGGCTTGTGTTACTTAACATACTATATAAAACGTCTCGTCTCGTACTACTAAAGTAAAAATATTCGCAGATAACAGAAAATGGCAAAGCCCCTATTTTTGCCACTATTCTGGTGTTCTTTTCCAGTATTATTCCACGTACTTTGTCAGTCACTAATTCTGTTAAAATAAAGGACAGGATTACATGTTCTTGAACATATAAAGCATTTAATAATTACAGCAGAGGTAATATGCCCAGTACATTGATTTATTTCTTGTCCCCTCCTGCCAGGGCCCTTCACTGGGCCTGCAGAATACTCAAATAAATAAATAAACTCCGGGAGTTTTGAGGTAGCAGCAAAGAATATCCCTTGCAGGAAGCGGCGCCAGGATCAACATTCTGGTAACAACACGCTTGCTTTCCCAAGTCCCGTTGTAATATTCTGAAGTGCGTCCCCATATAATTAAATGGCATTTAAATGAGACGTTAAGAGATATTACTCTTGTTTCAAAGGGCTAAATTTACACCGTAAACTTCGTTTTTTTTACTTTCTTGCAGCTCAGTCCAACCAGAAAGTGTGTTGCCGCAGGGAGCGTGTTTCTGGCAATGGTGTTGCTCTTCGCAGTAGTCATCATCACAGTGATCGCCTTGACATTCCGGACCGAGCCCGCGGTTCCGAAGGGGAAGCCGTACTGCGACACGATTCACTGCCAGCTACACGTGAATGTTCTGATGTCTCGTCTGAACAGGAGTATCGACCCGTGCGAGGATTTTTCAGCGTATGTCTGCTCCAGTTGGTTTCCTACTAGGGATAAGCGAGTGCACGTGAAGACTCCCGTCGACGAGGTTACATTCTCGCGGCTGGCAGACTTCACTACCATGCTCGTCCACGGCACGCAAAAGATCCAGGCGGGCCAGAAGGCCCTCAACATGTACAATGCCTGCATGAGCACAAATGACCACGGTGGCGCCTACCTGCCGGAGTTCAAGAAGCTCATGAGGGAAATGAAGCTCAGTTGGCCTGAGCCGTCACCAGAGGACGCCGACCCTCTAGGTGTCATTGTTGCACTCTCACACAAGTGGCGTATTGATTTGTGGCTCGATGTTCATGTGCTACCTCTGCCAGCTCACAAAAAATGGCGCCTCGCCTTCGGTCCTGCGCAACCGATACCTGTTCTTCTGAACCAGTACGAGTCTGTGAAGGAAATTAGAAGCTACACTGAGTACTGGATGGGTTTCTATAGAGACCTTAGCCTTACTAACTCGGGCACTGCGGACGCATCGACCCTAGAAGATACAATCAATGACTCTCGCATCATAGATGGAACTGTACTAATCCGCCTGGGTGAACTCATCTTCACCCGATTAAAAACCCCGGTCGCCTTTCGACTCGAAAACATCGGTGATCATTCGAAACCCATTACTTCAGCCATATGGGAAAATCTCCTCCAGAATATTATAAAAGTGGATCCTCCGTTGGGTGTCAGTGATGAAATTGTCCTCAAAAACAGGAACCTATTAAAGACTATCGGTAGCTTCCTCAGCCAGTATCGCGAATATCGACTTCTCCGCCAGGTTTCTTGGACATTTGTTCAGTTGTACGCACCCATAGCTGAACCCCGCATGCTGCTGATACATTTTGGCGATAGTTACAAGGTTAACATCTACAAGTCCACTTACTGTGGATTACAAGTTGAATCGACATACAAGGTGCTGGTGCTCTCCCTAGAAATGTCCACCAGCAAGACAAAAAAGGACCAGGATCTTATTCGGACCAGGTTCCAAGGACTAGTATCGGCTGCTATCAAGAAAGTCGAGAATTCATCGTGGATAGACGAACATGGCAAGCGTGTCATCAGTGATAAGATTAAGTCGGTTTATATAAGGGCGTGGCCTGATAAGGAGCTGGTGGGTAACCAGATTCTCGAGGAAATTTACAAGGATTATCCGAATAAGGCGGAATCATTCCCTGCGCTCTGGATGCAAGCAAGAAGGACCATACGAAGTGGAATGGAGAAAGTGCGCCGCATTGAAGATTCCCAGGCGTATTACGAAGCGCGTGTCTTACCACCGAACTTCGCACCGTCCTATCCCGAATACGACTATGTATCAGGCCGCCTACAGGTGCCAATATATCTGCTCAATCCGCCGCTGTTCTACAGTGAAGGAACAAATGCCATGCTTTTCGGCGTTTTGGGATACTTGCTCGCTTTAGAGTTGGCTAAGACCTTTGATGAAACTGGCACTCGCTGGCTTCCAAATGGCACAAGTGTTGAGAGCATTCTCTCTGAAGAGTCTAAAAAAGCTTTTCGAGAGCGGGGCAGCTGCCTCCAAACACACGGAAGCGTGTTTTCAGAATTACCGGCGCTTGAAATCGCGTACGCTGCATTGCAAGAGGCTGATAAGGGCGGCAGTGGTAACCTACCTGTCGGCAAAGACCTTCCACCTCTAAATGCCTTCTTCATGACCATCTGTTACATGGCCTGCTCTGCACCCGACTTCCAAAGCTCCTACAGTGCGAACTGCAATAAAATTGCTCGCAATACTGCTTCCTTCGCGAGGTCCTTCAACTGCACAGCTGGAGCTAAGATGAACCCTGAAAATAAATGTGCTTTCTTCACATAACCGAAAGATTACTACGGTGTTTCACGAATGTGCTCCCGTGACTGTTATCCACCAAAACATTTTCGACAGATTATCACACCCTTCTTTACTATACAGTCCGCTAGACCTTCATTTCCCTTGTCATTTCTGTTTTTAGTTAGACACCAGCTTTTGTGATCGCTTGTACTATTTCCACTAATTTTTAAAGGCCACATGCTTCATAGAAGAGTAATCTGGTCATCTTATTACCATGTAAAACAGTTCCGCCAATCAACACGGTGCTGTCATTTTCCTACTGTGCGCAATAGCTCAGGAGCATTGTGAAGGCCACAACCTACTTTGTAATATTCAGATAAGATGGTGAGAGTCATCGCTATGCAATTTGTGTCAGAAGGGAGCGTGTTTCCCTGATTCGTGCGACAAGGACATCATTGCAACAGTTTTGTTCGTGGGAGGCCTTTTGCACACAGTTTTGCTGTGGCTAGGGTTGCAACTTTTCACATCACCCTCGAGAACTCCGGAGGAGTTTTATTGTTTTTTTTTCTTGTCCTTCTTTATCGTGCCTGTATTTGGGAGGAAGCACCAGGTCGCCGCTGGTCTCGGTCTATGAACACACTCAAGGAAGTGTGGTGGACGTTTGTCTATACACGAGTTTTTCGTATATTAAGTATTGATGTGTTTTCTATTTCGTTTCTTTTGAATACATAAATGATGTCTAAAGCAATGAATTTGCATGCAAATATGTTTGAGATTTCAGTTCATAAAAATTGTTAGGCATTGCAATAATTGTTTTATTTATACCAGCCATTGGCCCTTGATTTATGCTCTTGTCAACTAGCCCCTTGTCCTACCACTCCCATTGATGTCATGAGTCCGGTAGTTTACTAAAGTGACGCCCCCGAGAACAACCTCGTCGGGTGACGCAGTGGTGACGGCCCTTGCCTACTGTTCCTAATGATACGGAATCGAATCTTGGCTTTGAGGCCGCTTTTCGATGGAGACGGAAAGCAAGGCGCCCGTGCGCTTGCGATGCTAGTGCATGTTACAAAACCCCAGGTGGTCGAAATTTCCGGAATCCTCCACTGCGGCGCCTCTCATAGCATGCATCACGCGCAGTTAAGTCGGGTCTGATGATTTTCAACGGCTCAACTGATCAGGGTCTTAAAATTCAAGGCCTTGAAATACCTAGAGTAGCAGAATATAAATATTTGGGGGTATGGGTAAACGAAGGATTGGCATAGATTGGAAAGCATGAGCAATCACTTAAGGCCAAAGGGCGAAGGAATGCCGGGATAATGAAGCATAAGGCATTGTGGGGATACAATAGGTATGAGGTATTGAGGGGTATTTGGAAAGGAATTATGGTGCCCGGGCTTACTTTCGGAAATGCAGTTTTGTGCCTAAAATCAGAGGTACAGTCGACATTAGAAACAAATCAGAGATCCGTTGGACGATTAGCACTAGGTGCCCACGGCAAAACTACAAATGAGGCGGTACAGGGAGATATGGGCTGGGCATCTTTCGAAGTACGGGAAGCTCAGAGTAAAATATTATATGAGGAACGCCTGAGGAAATTGGACAGTAACAGATGGGCAGCTAAGGTATTTAAATACCTGTACCTAAAAAGCGTTCACTCACAATGGAGGAAAAGAACTAGGAAACTAACTAGTATGCTAGTAACAAGGACAGAGACATAATGAGCATTAAGCAACAGGTGAAAAACACAGAAGGTAAAAATTGTATAAATTCGATGAAAAAAAAAAACAGTGTGGAATTATATCGAAAGTGGAAAATGCAGATCAGAAAGGAAGATTTCGTTGATAACTCAAGAGGCAGTGCCCTACTTTTTGAAGCTAGATCAGGGTGCCTTAGAACACGCAGCTACAAAAAGAAGTTTAACAATGGAGATGACGCATGTGCTGTATGTGGAAACTCCAGTGAAACAATTGACCATATTATACTCGAATGCAATGGTATCCATCCGGAAGTTAATGCAGGCGCAATCACTGTCCCCGAAGCTCTGGGGTTTAGAGATAACAGTGGCTGGGTGAATAAACCGGCGGTGGAAACTAGCAAAAAAACGGCTGGAAGATTGGTGGCTTAAAAGCAGAGAAGTGACATAATGTTAGTAATGTAGGAGCAAAATTTAATAAATAGAATGATGGTTTAGTTAACCATTCTAAATCAATAATTAAGATATAGGGAGAAAAATGAGCATGATAGCTACTGCCACCACCCCGTTTCAAAGGGGACGCTCCTATATTCCATCCATCCATCCATCCATCCATCACTATGGGGCGTAAAACACCGCAAACCACACAGCACCTGAGAATAAAAACACCTAAGCCTCTTCACCATCAAAATCATCTGCATAGGCCTGCAATTTACATGTACTGAAGGACCAACAGTTCCGCTGGAAAGGCACTGACGACCCAATGTCAAGATCAGACCTGCTTTTCTCCAACATTGTTAGCGATGATTTGTAGTCTTGCAAAATTCTATTGACGAGAAATCTACATGCTTGATTGTGATGGTAAGACGACATCGCAGGGCCCGTAACGACTAGACATGCCCCTTTGTTTCAACAATTCTTTCGCCACTTTTTATTTCATAAATTCAGTATCCCATTTAACCTATATAGACCCTCAGTCAGTGGAACCTTCAGATAGCTACTGCAGCAATCACATCCACATGTATACACTGAGGGCGTCAATTTGTAGAGGCATCAATGACAAAAATTAAAACCCTTATTACAGTAATTCACCATGGCGTTATCCTCTCCGATATCTAAGAAATCAATCTCTGATGAAGAAACACTGGATGATTGAAAACTAAATCGACACGAAATCTCTAGAATTGTCAATAGTTACCGCATCATATCTCTATCGGGCACACAAAGCAAATTTGCTTAACACAGCATCGGGCCATGCATCGCATATAAATATAACCTGAAACAAATCCTTTTTAATCAATCAAGATAATTTTAGAGAATTTTGCTGTAATGCGCATTTAAATGAACAGGGTTTTCAGTCTGACTGTAGTTCCTGGACTACTGAGAGCATTTCGCACTCTACCCGCAATTGAGAGTTTTAGGACTGCGTAGTGCGCGTTACGTACGCATAACCTGCGTTCCCTGCGGAAAGCAAGGACTTGTGTTGCTTATGTGCCACAGAGAGTTTTAATTGTAATGAAGCCCACGCGTACGCGAGATTTGATAATGAGTTGCAGCTGCACCCTTCGTATCGGGTGGGCTCAGTAATGTGCCCTAGCCGGGTGAAATAGAGAAACTAAAAAGGTAAGAGAAAAAAACGAAGGTAAGAGAAAAATTGCTGCCCACGATTACGTTACTTCTTAATGAGAACTTTGAGCGCAGCTTATCAGTTGTTTCACCTTTTCGACAGACTGGGGCAAAGATTTCGAGCAAGACACGTATGTACAATTAAAGGCAACTTCTTTTTTTTTTAATTTTTCACACGTATTCCATCAAGAAACACTCCACTAACAGATCTTGGCTGTCATGAAAGAAGCTGTGGTCGGAGAAAAGAAGAGAGCAATACGAGTTATCGGAAGGTTGCGGGAAGCAGCACGTGGGGTCATAGGAACGTTGCGCGACGAACAGATAGCAGCGACAACGAGTGAAGCGAGTGAGGCCGGAATGCACGCACTGTGATCTGCTGACAGCGATCCGGCGTTTCGGCAACCGGAGAGCACCCTCGCCGCCACGCAGGAAGAGGGGGGACTCCCCCCTCCTCCGACTACGGTGTTATCTTTCTTCTCCAATTTCTCTTCTGTCCGCACTAGGCAGCGGAGGTGGCTCAGCTACAGAGCCAGAACCAGGCTCGTGCATTTGCTTTTCCTTCTTCCTACAGCCACAACAACGCAGTCACGTTGTCTTGACTCCCTGGCAGCGGCAGCTGCATCAGTCATTCGCTGCTAGGGCTGCCTCCGGTGACCCCCCCACCCCCATCCCTTCCTTTAATTGCCATTAATTTCCCAGTAATGCTTTCTCATTAATATAATTAACATCCTTTACTAGCCTTTTGTTCAACAATCGTACAGCGCTGGAATTTGCGGCTGTCCTCAGTTGCGCACAGTAAACCTATTCACAGTATAAGTGGTTTATTTTATATTTATTTTAGGTACGTCAAGGGCCCTCCTGGGCACAACATAAAGTAATCAAAAAATCTTCAAGCTTCGCCATAAACACAGCGTTAGGCTTTCTCAATAAAGAAGGCCGTGTCAGACTCTTAAACAACATAGGCAAAATAAATGTTCGAATAGGAATAAGCTAGGAAGCCAGGCACATATTATACAAGAACAAAATGCTGGGAACCACTACAAACACTGAGCAAAATACGTTTGCAAAGTGGAGAAATGCATCATAACTTGGGCTGCAATAATAGCCATGGTACATTTAGAAGTGAATAATTGTATCATAAGCGCCAATTTTCAAACCACATTACACTAAAGAGAAAAATTAAGAATTGAAGATGAAAGATATTACATATTATTAGAGGGGAGATGCAATTAAAAAAGAAAGAGATGTTAGCAAGGTAGGGCCAGATTTCGTGCCATACACTTCGGAAGCCATGCG
Source organism: Amblyomma maculatum (assembly GCF_055883805.1). Lineage (NCBI taxonomy): Eukaryota > Metazoa > Arthropoda > Arachnida > Ixodida > Ixodidae > Amblyomma > Amblyomma maculatum. Next base: position 20,637,457 of record NC_139351.1, on the reverse strand, counting down.
GAGGGAGAAAAAGGAAGGGAAGATTCTATTCGATGATATCAGGAAGTTAATAAAGGCCGTGGAACTCGAATCACAGGCGTGGTAGATGGGCTTCTTAAAAAGATGCCGAACCTTAAGCAATACGATACTAGATGGCAGTAAGTTTAAGCTTTTTACACACAGTGTCAAATAGGTATATTTCTGTTTCACTGAAATCAAGTGTACATTTTTGGCGTGGCTAAAAGAAGGAGAAGATGTAACAGGTTGGGACGAAATGTCACACTTTGGAGCGAAAGGTACACAAACACGTCTAAACCGTTTTCAACTACACGGAAAAATAGTTAAAAGCCTGAATCGTATGCAAATTCAAGTGGCGGGGATTTAATGGTGACTGTATTCTGTGTGGCAAAACTTGCAAATCTAAAGTATGTTTACATAACATATTGCGCGGCAAACTATTCAAAGTAGCAGGAAGTAAAGAGGAGACCCTTGTACAGATACCGTGAATGCATTGGGCATGGCGGCTCTTATGTGCACTTGATGCGAGCGCTCACAAATCTGCCGATCGTCAGATTTCGTATCGTATGCGGAATGGCCTAAATACGCGAGCGTAGTTGCATGAAGTGGGCAACAAAAACTTGATGAGTTTATATCTGTACACTGCTAAACTCTAATGTCAAGCACCGGGATATTATCGACATGTGCCTTGGGCATGGATAGGGACAAAAATTACTAGGCCAATTGGAGGCAGTGCGTGGCTTCTTAAAGCGATGTTTTGTAATTATACCTGGTCGTTAATAATGTCAAGCAGCTTTATAATGTTCTAGTCTAGGACTGCGTGATAATATCAGTGTGCGTGCCTTTCAGGTATGATCTGGATCAGATTCCATTAGAATATGCTGTGGAAGTGAGCAATCGATTTCAAGAATTAGATCTAGAAGACAAAGAGCCCGAAGAGATGTGGACTGATGTTCGTGATATAATACAAGAAGTTGCTACTAAGGTAGTTCCAAAGCAAAAGAAATGCAAAAAAGCGAACTGGTTATCTGAAGAGGCTTTGCAAATAGCTGAGGAAAGGAGGATGGCAAAAGGTATGGGGGAAAGAGAAAGATACAAGGTTCTCAATGCGGATTTTCAGAAAATAGCAAGGAGAGATAAGAATGCCTTCTTGAACATACAGTGTCAAGCAGTTGAGGACAACAGCCAATTAAGGAACACAAGAGCTCTGTATAAGACAATCAAAGATATCAAAGGAAGCTTCTGTGCTAAGCTGGGCGTGATAAAGGACAAACGAGGCAAGGACCTCACTGAAGCCTCAGAGATAAAGAAGAGGTGGCAGGAATACACAGAAGAACTGTACAAGAAGGACCCGGATGTGCAAACCCAACATAGGACGGTTGTGATTACTGATCTCGAGCCGGGCATCCTGAAGAGTGAAGTTGAATGGGGCTTAGCCAGCCTTGCTAAGAACAAAGCTAGCGGAATTGATGGTATTCCAGCTGAGTTGCTTCAAAACCTCAACCACGACGCTGTTAACACACTGCATACATTATGTCAAAAGATTTGGACAACCCTGCAGTGGCCACAGGATTGGAGGAGGTCAGTTTACATCCCCATTCCAAAGAAAGGCAGTGCCAAAGATTGTTCCAACTACCGCACGATCGCGCTTATTTCGCATGCTAGCAAGGTGATGTTAAAAATCCTGCAAGGTAGGCTGCAGCAGTATGTTGATCGGGAGCTTACGGACGTGCAAGCTGGGTTTCGCAAGGGCAGAGGAACTAGAGACCAAATTGCCAACCTTCGCTGGATCATGGAAAAAGCAAGAGAGTTCCAGAAACCCATTTACTTCTGCTTTATTGATTATGCGAAAGCGTTTGACTGCGTAGATCACAGCAGATTGTGGCAAGCTCTCCAAGAGATGGGAGTTCCAATTCACCTCATCTGTCTCCTCAGGAACCTTTATGAAGGGCAAGAGGCCACAGTCAGAACTGGGCATGGTCTTACTGATTGGTTTCCGATTGAGAAAGGGGTGAGGCAAGGCTGCATACTGTCGCCCTGCCTATTTAACCTATATGCAGAGTGCATCATGAGGAAGGCCGGTCTGGACGAGTCTTCAGCTGGAGTGAAGATCGCTGGAAAACGCATCAACAACCTTAGATATGCGGATGATACCACTTTAATGGCAGAAAGTGAATTGGATCTCAAGAGACTTCTGATGCGCGTATAAGAAGAGAGTGAGAAATTTGTGCTTAAACTGAACATTAAAAAGACGAAGATCATGGCGTCTTGCCCTATCAAGTAATGGAGCATCAATGGACAAGAAGTGGAAGCTGTGACAGATTCTCTGTTCTTGGGCGCCAAGATTACCTCGGAAGGAGACTGCAGCCATGAAATTAGGAGACGCCTGCTTCTGGGAAAGAGAGCAATGGTTAACCTTGACCGCCTAGTAAAGAGCAGAGTCATTAGTCTGCCAACCAAGATCCGTATAACCCGTGCTATGGTCTTTCCAGTTGTGATGTATGGATGCGAGAGTTGGACTGTGAAAAAGGCTGACCGCCGAAGAATTGACGCGTTTGAATTGTGGTGCTGGCGAAGACTCTTAAGAGTTCCTTGGACTGCCAGAAGATCAAATCAGTCGATATTGTCGACCATAAACCCTGACGGCTCATTGGAGGGTCAAATTCTAAAGTTAAAGCTCAGCTACTTTGGTCATCTGATGAGAAGAGAGGAGTCGCTGGAGAAAGATTTGATGTTGGGAAAGGTTGAGGGTCGCCGGAGGAGGGGTAGGCAGCGAACGCGATGGTTAGATGGCATTCTCGAGGCATTGCAGATGAAGCTATGTGATGTTAAGAAGATAGTGAGAGACCGGAAAGCGTGGCGTGACATGGTCCATAGGATCACGAAGAGTCGGACACGACTGAACGCCTGAACTGAACTGTTATAATAAAAGTAGCAAATTAAGGGATTAGCCAATAAGCGGGCCTACCCTACACGTACATACGTCAACAAAGAACCGCTCTGGGAGACGAACGTTGGAGACATAAGGCTATCGTGTGACACCTTTGAATGCGGAGCTTAAATGTACCACACAGGTTTAGAGCGCTAGTATGGCTAAGCCGATGTGAGGAATTCGGCCGACACGGAGGAACGTTTGCTTAACTAAAGTGAGCTACCACTGGTTAAACTAGTTTAAACGGTATGTTAAACCGTGCTACCTTGAGGCACTATTAGAAACCCTCGGCCACTTCTTGTTTTTATTTTATCGGGCAGTAATTGAGGGCTAATGTACCATCATCGGACCACAACGCTCGAAGTGGTTTGTGCGAACAACAGATGCCAACAGACAGTCACATGCTTCCCGTGTTCTTCATTGGGCAATAGTTATGCCATGCAATTCTTAGGGATGTCCGGAGCGCCACGTTTTTAAGAAATTGCAGCTTGCGCTCGAAAGTTCTTATAAACTGGTACACAATAGATGCTTGAAAAACCTAATCCGGCAAAAGCACGTGACGTTGGTTCTAGGTTAGGGGGCCATCAACCCATTTGCTGACGGCTACCTAGGTGGCCCTGCCCACGGCCTTAGTCCGGACTACCTAGACTGTGCTTGCTAGCACGGGCTCCCACTGCTCCAGAAAAGGATCACGCATAGTATTCGGCGGCGGCGGCGCAATGCTACATTCCCGCAAAACATGGTCATAGGTTGCCAGCTCTTGGGGCCATCTGCTTTCCGGCCGAATCTCTTTCGGGTATAATTTGCTCAATATTTACGAACTTCGGATACCTAGTCTACAAACTTCTCCAGATGTATTCCTGCGTTTTTTCCAAGTGCTTCACCGGGGGCGGTTATTTCATCCACTCCCGTTTATAATAATTTCAGATTTCATGAAAGGATACCAGCATGTTTCACAAGACTCTACCGTAATTCGCCGGTTCATTTGCTCAGCTGACGAAACCTCGAGCATTTCATACAAAAGCGTTCAAATAAACCTGTGAAAGAAGACGAAGCACTCGCGCAGCCCGATCTGCCCGCGATCGCGTGACTCATTAGAAGAAGAATTTTGTCGCACCGCTCTGTCACGGAGACCAGCTCGTCGCCCGCCCCTTTCTCGCCGTATTTTTCCTGTGCTTTGTGAGCAGCACTTGCCAAGCTCTACTGCGACCACAGACGGTGAGTAACCGCTTCTTCAGTCCGTTTGAGTGGCGGATCGATCTGAGATGGGAAGGCATCGTACAGTGCTTTTTACTGCTTGCATGGGCCATTACATCAAAGGCATTGCTGCTGTGGCCGTCACGTTCCCTAATGTCTGGGTTCCCGTGCATGCTTCGTCACACGTTCAATGCAATCCTATGTGATCTCTTGAACGACTCCTGTATTCGCTTTTGCAGGATATGCTCCATGTGCGATAGCTTAGACTCGATGTTTCGTGCCGGAAGATATGTCGAATGTGCTTTACTATGAACATCTCAATGCGCCGGGATCCGACCTACATTCTTTCATGCCAAGAAGCTGTCCCTTACTGCCGTCTTTCTCGCATTGATTTGTCTCTGAAGAACTTCTTGTTGGGAGGCCACTATCGCTGTATCTAGTGAGAGAAGACTACTTCTCATGCTCGGTATTCTAGACATTTCCTTTTTCGTATAACGATTTTCAGCTCGCACTTTCAATAAGTACTAATGGCAAATGCTAAATAGAAAACATATTTGCGGGAACAAACTGCCAGGCACGCCATGCATATTTGTTTATTTGGTTCACTGGAAGGAACGCACTGTATCTGTCACACTTCTTTCTGCGAATACCTCACCGCGCCGTAAGAGAAGGTAGGAAGGTAGGTGTGAAAGTGGAAGGAGAAAAAGAGGAGCCGTAGTGGAGGGCTGCGGAGTAATTTCGACCACCTGGGGATATTTAACGGTCTTTACTCTCGACTTTCTCTCTTCTGTCCGCACGAGGCAGGAGAGGTGGCTCAGCTACAGAGCGAGTAGCAGGCCCGTGTATTTTCGTTTCCTTCTTCCTACACTCGCAACAACAGCAACAACAACTGACGTCGCCCAGCACACGGATGCCTCTTCGTTTCGCCTCCATCGAAACACAGCCGCCGCTGGTCGGAATGCATACTTTGCTACAAAACTCGTAATTATACAAATCGTTAACTAAAACCTAGTAAAATCACTTTTAACTGTTGCAGTTCGACGTTCTACTATCGAGATCGAAACTGTGAACATGATGATGCCGCATAAGCTTTTGAGACGAAGAAAAACTCAATTTTAAAGCCCTACAACTCGAGGAAATGCGATGCTTGTTTTCGAGCTAAACCGAAAACAACGTTCTTACCGAACTTTGGCTCATGACACGCGCATGAAAACTCGATACAAGAATGACACCCTGTGCCCCTGTGTTGCAATGACTGTGGAATCGAAAGGGGCATGTGTGCTCTGTTGTGAAGTTTCATGCGATTTTGTTTTGCTCCGCCACACTGGCAATTTAGACCAATGTGTCGTAAGTAAGTGATATTTTCTTTCCAATTCCTCACGAGAAAATGCGTAGCATTACGTGCGCAATGCGGCTTCCAGGTCACACTACGCGTCGTAGCCACAGCATCACGTCATCACTGGTAGTGGCCATCATGACGGAGAGATGTAGAGTATAGATTGTGGTTCACCGAGCGCTTGGCGAATTCCTGCAATATAATACCTCAGTCCAAAGGGCCGGTTTTTCCAGTTAAGAGTTTTGCGTTAGTGTTCGTAGAAAGAGTTTGAAATGCGCAGTGCCTTAAAAGGTTACATTCAGCAACTGGACTGCAATGTTCCACTACTAGCGTGAAACAAGGAAAAGTGATTTGTATTTTCCTTATTCGTCACGCAGCGGCGCCTTCGCAATGCCTGGAAGCAAAATCCCTTCATCTGAAGGAACGAAAGACGCGAGTGCTTCTGTGAAGACGTCCGGGATGAGCGCAGCGAAGGAGAGCCATGAGAAACGTTTTTCCAGGTCCACCTCTCCGAAAGAACAGGTTCGTAAAGGGACAGGCAGTAACTTAGCGGAACCATTGGCGACAGTATGGAGCCATGAAGCGAAGGACAGTTGCGTGGACGAAGTAACAGCCAATTTTAATTAAAATGCTTATGTTATGGAAAGGCTGTGCAGGACAAATAACTAAAGAATCAGGATGGTTTTCATTACAGTATTGCAGATACAAAAGCTTACAGATCTTGAAATGTTTGAGCTCTTAACGTGTGGATAGATCTTTCTAGATCCAAGCCCTCTAATCACTCAGAGAGAGGAACTGAAAACCCCCTTATGTAGTTTGAGATGTCGGGGCAGGGTAAAGGTTCACACTCGATATAAAACCAAAAACAACCCTCTAAACAGCATCCTAGATAGGCCTGATGAGACGTCCGATTTGGAGACTAGCCAGAAATACCTTTGTGTAATGCGTATAAAAAATGTTTGGATAGAGGCATATTCCCACAAAACCTCTTATACCCCATCCCATGGTTGGCTCAAGTCTAACACAACTGTGGATTCAAATTGTTTCACATTTTCTTCCTGTTAAAATTAATAATTGACTCAGCTGGAATACCACTGAACTGAATGCTTTCTAGAAATTTCGAGAGCACTGTAACAGCTAAATAATTTAGGAACGTATTCTATTGGCTCAAACAGCATTGCCCTTACAAAAATGCATGTTGGGTGTCTAAAGAAATTCGGATCAGATCTGTCAACATACGCTGTTGAAACTCTATTGATAATCATCGACATCTTTGAAGGTGCCGTGTTGACCGCATGTTGAGCTCTTTTGGAATAGTGGCCCATGTGTTTCTTAAGAGCGCTTTTCGAATTCGCACCACTGAAATTCTGTTGATTTCAGGCTCAACTGCTTCAGAAACTCTGCAAGTGACGCTTTTTGATTTTCTGCTATCTTTCCACTCCTGAACAACAGAAAATAGTACACGACCATTGGTTTGCCAGGAGCAGACAGGAGGTGATTTTCATTAATGCAAAAGTAGTATAGTACATCTCCTAGCTGCGATAACTCACCACATTATATGTTCTGCTCGACCAATCAACAATCCTGTCAGATCAGTGCTTGGTAATGATAAGTATAGTGAGGCTTAAAAGAACAACAAAAAAGATCTTGTTATTTTAAGCCCGATTATACATGCTCACCTTATAACGTATACTCTGACCTGGCTAGGGTCGAGCAGAACATAGAATGTGTTGACTGATCGCAGCAAGGATATGTGCTGTATTACTTTTGCATTAATGCAAACCAGCTCGTGTCTGCCCCTGGCTAACCGTTGATCATACATCATTTTCTGTCGTTCCGCAGTGGAAAAGGAACAAAAATAAAATGCGCGTTAATAAGAAACGAAATAAGGATTGCATCGTTGCTGAACCCATACCTTGAGCTGGGTTGTTTATTCGCTTTATTTCAATTCATGCGCAATTGTATGACGCCAGGCAGTTCTTTGTGTAAGATGCTGATACATCAGGGAACTCCTCGCATGCGTAAACTGAAATAAACAATGGAAATCATAATTAAGGTGTGGTATATACTAACCAAAAAAATAAAGCGAAGCGATCTGTACGCTGCCCCACGTCATAGGTCAAGAAATTGCATTTCTTGTCTAAAATGAGTTGGCACTCTTTTTCACTGCTTAGTTAGCATCGCCGCTGCCTCCAGAACTCGTCAGCATTACCCTACGACGCAGGTACCGTATCGAAATAGTACAACACTGTGCCGAACAACCCGTCAAGAACGGTCACCATTTAAAAGAAAAAAAAATGTCGCGTCCGCGGTAGTGACAAACCTCGTTCTCTTTATCTCTCTCCCTTCCCCCACCCCTCAGGCTGGCTTGCCTGCCGGAAATATGTACATACGCTCTTCATTATCTTGTAGCACATACTGTACAAGACTGGCATCAACACGAAAAGGAAAAGCAAAACACTCACCGAAACACAGACGCTCAGTCCGCCCCGCTTTTCGCCTTGAATCCAAAACGCCTGCGACTGTTCAACTTCTTAAACACGTTCTCTTCGCGCAGAAGCTCTATCCCAACAACGGACTCCTCCGAAGAGTTCAGTTCGTGCGGGTCTCACTTCACTTCGCGCTCCGATGTGAAAAAAAACCAACTTCGTGATAATCGCAACCAAAGAACCTCCACACGATGCTTCGCGCACAGTGCAACCTATGACCACGGTGGCGGGAAAGCGCCAACAGACCCACCGCCGCACTCACACATACCCGCGTCGCCGTGCAAAGAAAACACATGCAGAAACGGGGCGCAGAAAAACGGTTTCACTTCGGGGAAAAGGGGAAGTCGCGGCCACGGCGCGAATCCGGTCATGCCAAGGCCGCCTCGGTGAGGAGAAACGGCCGAGAAGGCAGAGCAGAGACACCGCGGGGAGCCCCCTCCGAGCAACAGGAAGCAACCCCGACCCTCCCGTCTTGCTGGTGCCCGTCCGCGGGGCACGGGGAGTGTGCGTACGAAGGGGACAAGCGCAAGGCGGCCGAATGCGTGTTTGAAAAAGAGTCACCGGAAGAAAACGCGCTTTATCCTTCTTTTTTTAATCCAGCGAATGTTTTTGTTATTCTTGTTCACTAGTATCCGTGTGATCAAACAGTGATTATTAGAACACCCCAATACTTAAGTGACTTATTTAAGCGTGGTGGCCACTTCAAAAAAGGAAAGAAAAAAAAAAGAACTTTCGAAAGACACGCAGAGCGGTGGATGATTCCAATGCAGACTGCACCTCATTTTGCGGCAATGAGCTATGGGCAAAAACATCTAGGCTTCTGCAGGATGTCAGACACTGAAGCATATACTGAACTTTGCAACTGGTTTAATGAAGCTCTGCCCTGCCCTACATAGCAGGTTAAATCCAGGATAGTGTTCGTTAGTGCGATGACTTACGGAACGTATTTTTGATATAAAATATATACGTATATCCTAGCATTACAGTTACCTTGTGTGACATACAAAATATGATCTATTACGAGGTTTGAGTAGCATTCAGTGATGTGTTTGCATTAATAGTGAGGGGAGCCTTTGCCATTATAAAGTTTTCAGGGCCATATTTTCGCGACTTTGTTGCGAACTATCAGCTAGGTGTGCACCGTTAATGTTAAAAACTGTCCATATGCACTCGTCCAATAAACATGAACGTGCACGCAATTGGGCGCTGCTCTTATATTACGTTGCAGAATCTGGCCAATCGTTAATTTCAAGTGAGATCAAAGAAGCATAATGAAATCGCTACATGTTCTCAACATTGACGCCTAAAACCACTTAAAAACATGGGTCAGCACTACAGTATCCGCTATTTTCTTCGTGAATGTTGAAAACTGACAACAAAAAGCATATAGAAACAATAGTACAGAAAGTCTATTGGGTAGAACACAATGAAAATTTTGTTGGCCGCGTGAAGACTATACTCAACTGGGGCCGAAAATCTATCGATATTCAATAAATTCAAAAGGCGGTCAATAGTCCGACCATGGAGTTTCAAAACCCATTTTTGTAAGGGTGTGCTTGTACTAAGCTTCGTAATAGGCCTTTATTTGATTGAATTCACCAGAACGGGGAAGGAAATTTGCACTCACCACTTGCACCACAATTCTTACTGCAGCGCCACGACCCACGTCACCACCTCAGGTCTTCCACTCCCCTCTCTCCTGGACCAAAGGCAAAGGCGAGTTTCTCCCCTACTAGTTGCCGCTAGATGGTACCACGTGCTGCTCAAAGAGACAGCGCAGATCGGACCCTGCCTCCTGTCAGACTAGCAGCAACTCAGCCCACGATGTCCCCAAGAGGATTCTCCGCTGCATCGGTAGCCTCAGGCCCGTCAAGACCTTCGCAGCAATCTGAGAATGACCCCACCACAGCGGCCTCACTTTCCTTTCTTCGCAATGCCAGGGAGACCTGTTGGATTTCCAAGGGAAATCAGAGCCGGCCACAAATTAAAGAGAGAGGGAGTGCTTGGCTTAGTGGTGAAGCGATGTCACCTCTGAGAGGAGCCTCAGAGACCGAGGTGAATACACTTGAGAAGTTTTCTTGTTTCGTAACATATAGGCCACACTATGACGTGTTACTGGACGCGATGGCTGCTCTTGGCCGTGAAAGCAATCAAAGAGATTGCATTTACTAGTAGCATCAGGTACGACAGCTGGCCAGTCAGCGTACTGATGATGGACGGCCCTGGAGGGTCCTGAGTGGAAGTGTTATGGCTATCTGTTTAAATTCCTAGATATAGCTGTAAATTCAGCGGTCAACTCAGAATGTGCTCACGAGCTCGGTAAGCATTACAGCGGGCCTCGTGCAAGGATAAAACGCACCACTAATCTCCTAAGCAACAGGCCTATTCTATGGAAGAGTTCCCGGCGGTACTTATTACTACTGGTTGTCATGGAGTACAATTTCTAGGAGACACACGGTGACCCTGTAAAAACTGGTAGTGTTGATGCAAAACGGAGGAATGTGAAATTAGGTTTGAAAACAGAGATATTTTCGTATTTATCTCTGGGAGCCCTGTTTTACGTCTACGTCAAGAGTTTCGCCTGCTTCTGGACAAACTGTGCATTTTAGGATGTTTACGCTCGAAATTGTAGCCCCGCTATGGTTTACAGTGGTTAGGGCGCTCGAATGTTGTTCCAAAGGATGCGGAATCGAATGCCGGTCCCGTAAACCGCTTCTGTATATAGGTGAAAAGCAAGGCGCGTGTGTTATGTGCGATGTCAGTACGCGTTAAAGAACCCCAGGTGTTTGAAGTTTCTGGAGCCCTTCACTTCGACGTCTCTCATATTCCGAGATGCTTTCGGGCGGTAAACCTCATGAACTTAACAAACTCAATCTCTCGGCGTTTTAAAACATTTAGGGCCAGATAGAATTGAGCAGCGTCCTGGTTTATATCATTTACTACTCTGTCAGAAGTAGCTACCCAAACATGTATTTAGGAATTTAAGGACAACAATAAATAGAAAAACAACCCTTGCTCAAGATAAAGACGACAGCCCCGTCGAAGCACTGACCCCACCACAAACACAGAAAAAAAGTTTAAGCACTGCGCGCCTAAAGAGAAAGATGCAAGAATTTCGACCGCCATGGGGCATTCCCGAGATACGTTACTTCGTACTTCATCTGCTCGAAGAATTTAAGTGCGAATGTTTCATGGAAGCCGCGAAAAATATCGAAATGCATAATAAGTGATCAGCACGACGTCTGCCCCAGACCCTCGCCAAATCACAAACTCATGCTGTCACGTCTTCGTTGTTCGAAAAATTACTGCTAGCTATACAGTACTTCGCTGACGAGCTGGATTTTAAGCAATAATTTCACAAATGGCAAAAGCGCCTCAACTTCGCTTACTTTGTTGCACTTTCAATACTCAGTGAGTTAAAGGAATCGCCAAAGAGGATTACCTTCCTATAAAGGATTATGCCTAGTTGGTATCAGTCCAAGCGCATTGTAAGGCCGCGGTGGCCCTTCTTTTAATGTTTCGGCGCGCGCGCCGCAGAAAACGGCGATGGAAGCTTCCCCAAGCTACGAGAAATCGACGCGACCGATTGCGTCATCTCGGCCACCGTGCTGCGCCTCCTCGCCCTCGTCGCCATGCGCGGAGTCAAGCGTGCATCCCCCCGCACGGTCCCGGCCCTCCTCCTCGCTTCTCGCGGGAGGGCCGCCCGTGTTGACCACCAGGGTTGCCAGGTTGGGCTATAAATAGCCAAATTGGGCTACTTTATGTTGTGGTTGGCGGGAAATATTGTTGGTTGGCTATTTGGCTATCTTTGGGCTATTGTGCATTTTCGCTTGAAAGGTCCAAACCATTTCAAAAGCCTTTTCTCCAGAAAGGTTTAGCAGTGGGCCGCGATGCTGTGTGTACAGTAATAGCAACCAGCGCACTTTTCTTTCCTAGAAGATACTGCCAGTGTACATTCTAGGCCCACACTTTGGTCTCACAAGCTGTTTGCAGCACTGCGAAAGGCAGCTAGGGTAACCTTGTCCAACCCGGATCATGTGCACAATAGGTAATTTGCTTCTGTGCATCTCTCGCCCTGCGAATTGGTGTTGGTCCCACAAGCTGTTTGCAGCACTGCGAAAGGCAGAGGTAACCTTGTCCAACCCAGATCATGTGCACAATAGGTAATTTGCTTCTGTGCATCTCTCGCCCTGCGAATTGGTGGGGGTAATAGTAGGAGCACAAATTATCTATTATAGTGCGCCGAGCACAATTGCCTATTCTAATGCACGAGATCCTAAATGGGCCAGGGCTTCCCTGCCTCACAGTGCTGCAAAATTCTTGTGAGACGAAGTATATATTTCGACTGTCAGAAAGACGGGCCTTCGCAGCCTGTGGTTCGATGAATGTTCGGCATAGGGGATTAGGGTACAGATGAGTGAATGGGGGACTTCGCACATGACGGGGTTGGTAGTGAGGTGTGCCTGGACAAAAGCTCGAAGCTCTTTTCCTTCCCTTTCCTGCTTCCCGGCGTTGCCGATGGTGTTAAAGTGGTCTATTGAATGGACAATTTGCAGAACTCAGCTTCTCTGTAAGGCTTGTTTTCCAACAGAAATTTCTCGTTCCAAGATGCGCCACTCATTATTCGAAGAAACGAGCAGACGGAAGCCTAGCTCCTTTCTAAGTAAACCCTTCAAGATCACTAGGGGAAAGGGGGTCGGATGGGAAAATTGTTTGAATACCCTTTCTATGTGAAATAAAGAATGAGGATTGTCCAGCAGCCAATTGGTTCTCGAGCATGACTGAATACCATTCGTCGCACTTCCGCCCTGCGAAACGTTCGCGACTTATTGTGAGTGCCCCCTTAAGAGGTGCCTGCTTCTTTTCATTTCACCAAAGACTGGGAGTGAACGAGACTTTTCGATTAGAAAAGAATTCCGCAAGTTGTGCATTCGGTTCGTTCGCTGAAACCGTCAACATACCCCCCATTCAAACACACGAAAAGCAAGTACTGGTGACAATTCAAGGCAGTCCTGTCCATCTTACATTCGGCCATCTATCACCCCCGCAGTTTTAATTTCCCCTGCACCACTGGCAACCACTGATTCCGCAGCAAGAACTTTGAGCACAGCGGTGGAGGTTTAACAGTCCGCATATAGTGAAACGTGCTTCTCGACGCCACTATGGGCAAATGGGCGAAGTACGCGCGGACGTACAGAAAAGAATGGGAAAAAGATCCTGCATTCAAAGGTACGTTGACCATCTTTAATGTTTTAGTGCTTGTTTGTACCAGTCCAAAAATTATGTTCCGCTTTTCGGAGTGCATTCCATGTGACCATGCCAGTCTCGATCATTAGCGCGTGACAAATTTTTCTTTTTGATTACAGATTGGCTTACGCGCTCACCCTCAGGGGATATGGCCTTTTGCACAGCCTGCAAAACAGAGCTACGTGCACACGTGCAAGATCTGAAGGCACATAGAAAAACCGAAAAGCATGCTAGAAGCATGCAGTCGTCGACTGCACCCGAACAAAGGCAAATGGATAGATTTGTCACCTCGCAGCCAAGGGCCGCCAGCAACAGACATGAAGCGAAGATTGCGGAGCTGCGTTTGGCGGCGTATGTCGCCGTACATGGTTCGCTTGCTACCGCTGACCACCTGACGCCGCTCATCAGCGACTGTTTCAGAGATTCGACCACTGCGTCGTCGCTATCCATGGGAAGAACCAAGTGTACGGCGTTAGTGAACAAGGTACTTGGACCAACCTTCAAACAGATGCTTTTGGATGAGCTGAAGGGAAGAAAATTTTCGTTGATCCTGGACGAAAGCACAGACGTGTCTTCGGCAAAAGAGCTTGCCATTGTGGCAAGGTTCTACTCGAGCGAGAGCAGCGCAATTGTAACTGCGTTCCTTGGACTAGTTCCAGTTCTGGACGCATCATCTGGAGGACTTTTCTGTGAGTTGAAAAACTTCCTCGACAAGTCTAATCTCTCTGTCAGTGACTGTGTGGGTATAGGAACTGATGGAGCCAGTGTGATGTGCGGGCAGCACAATAGTCTGTACACAAGAATGAGGGAAGTTAACCCAAACATCGTGTTGGTAAAATGCGTATGTCACTCCCTTCACCTTGCTTGTAACGAGGCAGTGGATGTACTACCCACACAGATTGACTACCTTGTTCGGGAAACCTTTAACTGGTTTTCCCACTCTCCAAAGCGTCAAGAGTTTTATAAAAGCATTTATGCTGCGATTAACTCTGGATCAACCCCCAAAAAGTTGGTTGGTGTGTGTGCGACGCGTTGGCTTAGCATTGCTGGTGCTCTCCGTGCAATTCTTGACCAGTGGCTGGAACTGAAGGCGCACTTCGATGTCGCAAAAACAGCTGAGCGTTGTTACTTAGCTAAAATGTTGAGTGAGATGTACAATGATGACCAGAACTTTTTGTATGTGCAGTTCTTGAGCCCCATTGTTAACGAATTTGACAAACTCAACAAAGTATTTCAGAGTGAGGACCCTGATCCATCAAAACTTTTCGAAGACTTAAGCTCGTTTGTGAAGTGTTTGCTTAGGCGGATCGTACTTCCCGATCATGCATCTCCCGATTCAGCTTGGGAAAGCCATTTGATGCATGTTCGAGCCTGTCAGCTGGGAAGCGTCTTTCGCGACTCCTTAGAGAAGTCTTCCCTCGGCGACGACAAGAAAATCGCCATTCTTGAGCGTTGCCGAAACTTTTTGGTCGCTTGCATCAAAAGCACATTAAAGCGCCTTCCAACAAATTTTAAGGTATTAAGTGAACTTCACCTCTTGCACTGAAACAATATTGCCAAGTTTTCTTTTGATGCATTCTACAAGGCCTTTGCAAAATTCATAGATCCATCAGTTGTTTCTGCAATGGAATCCGAATACTGCCTTTTGCAATGTAAGCTTAGTGAACTCCGAGACGACTCCGTGACAGTATTTTGGAAAAACGTTCTGCGTTCCAAAAACAGTGCTGGAGTCAGCCTATTTCCGTTGCTGTCGGAGCTAGCCATTTCTCTACTCACGCTGCCTGTATCCAATGCTGCTGTGGAACGAGTGTTTAGCCATGTCACTCTAACAAAAACCGACTTGCGGAACAGAATGTCTTTGGAAACCTTGGAAAATATTTTGCATGTGAAATTTGCACTGCTGAAAAATGGTAAATGCTGCAAAGACTTTGTGCCGTCAGATATTTTTTTGGAGCGCTTCAATACCGCCGCAATGTACAGTGAGTGATGTTTGGATACTCTTTTTTACATTCATTTGGAAGTGAATTCAAAACTTCACAGCAGACATGTTAATAAATGTTTGAAATAAACTGTGTACTGTAACTATGAAGTTTTCTGTTTTGGCTATTTGGGCTATTTTTATGGTTCGACGTTTGGCTATTTTTGGGCTACATCGAGCAAAAAATTTGGCGGGTCACGCTGTGAGTACCTGGCAACCCTGTTGACCACGTTCGAGAATGTTCGAGGCTTCTCCAGAAGGCCAAGGGGGGAAGGCATAGCTTTGGCAGCGCTAAGCTGTTTTTCCGTTCCACCCCCCGCTTCTAGAAGGCTCGGCGCTGGCTATTTAAGAGCGCGCCGCGCAGTTACCGACGGTTCTGGCTCTTGTGCTAAGGCTAGTCGTTGATGGAGATAGTGTAGCAGGCAGGCCCCGACTGAGAAGTCGTTAAAAAGAGCGATGCGCTCGTTTTGCTGTTAGTGTTTAGCTCAGTCCCTTTTGTAAAGTGTGTCGCCTCTCTGTCTCGTGTGAATAAGTTTTCTGTACCCTGTGCTTCCTGTTGTTGTTATATAAAGTTAATGTTCGTTTTGTTACTACAAGTTCGTTGGTCTTCGTCTCAGTGTGTTCGCGTGTGAACTGCAATGTCGCCCGCCGAATCGAGGAGCACCTAGCTTGGAGAGGTGCGGAAGATTTAAAGAAAAACAAGAAAGAGATCCTTGCGATTTTTACTGGCGCAGCCGACAGGATCGATTCGGCAACTGCAGCACTCCGCAAGCCCAGCCCGTTACTCGAGCCGTCGCAACGTTATCGGCGCTCACCGAAGTCTGCCGGCCGTTCAAGGTGGAAGAGCTTCGTCGTGTGCAAGGACCTAGGGACCCCAAGAGGAGACGGTCAGAGGCAGCGGCGAATAGGAGTGCCCACCAGAGAGGAGCAGCGCGGCAAGGAGGGAGCAACCGTTGCTGAGGTGCTGAGATCTCCCGGTCGTTCGGGGTAGGAGCTTCGTCGACGCGTGCAAGGACCCAGGGACCCCCCGCGGTGACGGTCAGAGGCAGCGACGATCGGAAGTGCCCCACAGCGAGGAGCGACGAGGCGAGAAAGGCGGAACCGTTGCTCAGGTGAGCGGGATTTCTTGCGTCCGTTGGTGTGCGTGGCTCAGGCATTAGGAGCGGGAGGTGCGCGGTGTCGACGTGTAGCTAGTTAGGTTAGCAAACATGAACACCAGAAAGTCAGTGTTTTCCGGATGGACCAGAGTGTCCGTCAGAGTCCCCATAGCCTCACTGAGACGGAAGAATTGCGTAACAAAGACGAATAGTAAGGACCTAGCGAAGCGTCGAGAGACGGAGGCGAAAGCAGAGGCTGAATTAGAAATTAGAGAGATGCAAGCCGAGTTAGAAATGAGAAAGATAGCAGCTAAATTGGAAATCGCAAAGATGGAGATAGAATTGAGAACGATGGAGGCAGAATTGAAAAAGTACGAACTGGAAACTCAAAAACCGATAGCTGAAGCTCTAAGTGTACCAGCAGAGGTCCAGTTATTAGAAGTAAGACAAATGCTCCTCGGACGCCAAATTGAAGCAAGTAAAGTAGAAGAAACTACAAAGAGCGTTTCGAAAGAGCGGCCCCGAATAGTGCTCGAAGGGAATGTGTCAGGTAACGCTGCAGCTTCAGCGTCAGACACTACCGCGAGCATAGATCCGGCGCAGACGACCTTCACCGAGGAGACAAATTCAGTCGGCATGAACGGCGCGTCGTCGGCTAAGGAAGTAAACAACCCCAAAACAACTGCGGAAGCCGTAGCGATAGAAGTGCCCACGTGCGCTCAGATTACCGAAGGCGTCAGCATCCAGTCAGGTGCATGGGAAGACGCGCGGCAGCAGGAGACCGAACTAAAACTCGCTGTAGACGAGGTAATAGAAGAACGTAAAGCTGCAGCGTGTTTACAAACTGAGCCTGACGCGTTAAATGTAGCAAATGCGGCTGAAACAGCGACACCGGGCGCGAGCGCTTACCAAGAACAGGGCGCCACAGTTGGTTCAGTGACAGCGGGCACAAGTGATGCGGTTTGTAGGGAAGAAGTCCCAGCAGCTGTCGCGAACATCAAAGTCAGCACCGCAACAGCCGCGGAATTGGCCGCCGCTACCACTTGTGATCACGAGACGCTCATTGAAGCGACGAGTCTACCATTCGAAGGCGAGTGTTTGGCAGGCTGCATTGTTGCAGACCTACACGAGCCGCATGATGCCGCGCCCCTCCCTAGCTCTAACGAGTGTCGAGATGAAATAAATTCTCCACTTGTGCCTGAGCAGTGTTGCGCTGGCGGGCGTGAGCTGTCCTGCTCGCCTATGCATGGAAGTGTGTGCGCTCGCGAGCACGGAGTGACAAGCGAAGCGCGCGAAGAACACTTGCCGGACTCGACCACATATAATGTGTGCGAAACGACAGGATCTGGGACTTGTTGTGAACGTTTTGCCTGCTGTGCAGTGACTGTGCGCGAGAGAAGTGCTTTTGAACTTTGTGCTTGTGAGCTTCCTGCGCCAGGAACTGCGACCAACTTTGAATGTCATTCGTGCCACCCTGTGACTGTGGGCAAAGGGAACTGTGCATGTAGACCGTGTGTCAGCGGACGAAGAGCCGCGGCCTTTATTGTGTATTCGGTTTGGCTGGGCAAAAAAGCCCAGCAATCCTCTTATGGTGGGGCGTGTAAGGCCGCGGTGGCCCTTTTTTTAATGTTTCGGGGCGCGCGCCGCAGAAAACGGCGATGGAAGCTTCCCCAAGCTACGCGGTTTGGCTGGGCAAAAAAGCCCAGCAATCCTCTTATGGTGGGGCGTGTAAGGCCGCGGTGGCCCTTTTTTTAATGTTTCGGGGCGCGCGCCGCAGAAAACGGCGATGGAAGCTTCCCCAAGCTACGAGAAATCGACGCGACCGATTGCGTCATCTCGGCCACCGTGCTGCGCCTCCTCGCCCTCGTCGCCATGCGCGGAGTCAAGCGTGCATCCCCCCGCACGGTCCCGGCCCTCCTCCTCACTTCTCGCGAGAGGGCCGCCCGTGTTGACCACGTTCGAGAATGTTCGAGGCTTCTCCAGAAGGCCAAGGGGGGAAGGTATAGCTTTGGCAGCGCTAAGCTGTTTTTCCGTTCCACCCCCCGCTTCTAGAAGGCTCGGCGCTGGCTATTTAAGAGCGCGCCGCGCAGTTACCGACGGTTCTAGCTCTTGTGCTAAGGCTAGTCGTTGATGGAGATAGTGTAGCAGGCAGGCCCCGACTGAGAAGTCGTTAAAAAGAGCGATGCGCTCGTTTTGCTGTTAGTATTTAGCTCAGTCCCTTTTGTAAAGTGTGTCGCCTCTCTGTCTCGTGTGAATAAGTTTTCTGTACCCTGTGCTTCGTGTTCTTGTTATATAAAGTTAATGTTCGTTTTGTTACTACAAGTTCGTTGGTCTTCGTCTCAGTGTGTTCGCGTGTGAACTGCACGTCGCCCGCCGAATCGAGGAGCACCTAGCTTGGAGAGGTGCGGAAGATTTAAAGAAAAACAAGAAAGAGATCCTTGCGATTTTTACTCGCATCGTCCTGGCCAGCAATGCACTTCTGATCCGCCACGTAGGCGGGGCAGTCGTTACATTAAATGAGCTGACAAGGGCGTTTTGTGAGTAGTTACTAACCTATTTATTATCGATACACACGCGATAAATTCTCTCAAAGCGCAGAACAAAACACGAGAAAACAACGCTCTTCAGAACGGCAGAGCGACAAATCAGTATAAGGAAAATGCAGTGTGCAAAATATCGAACAGTGCAAAAATGTTTAGGTTTCTGTATCGCAACTTAAAATCGTTCCCCGTTCTCTGAAAGTGAAACATTATTTCTCAAATGATCGCTCCATTTTGGAGTGCGCGTGCACTCTGTGGGATCCCGATACCGCAACGTTAGGAACGAAACTTGAACTGCTCCAAAACTGAGCTTCCCTGTTTATTTAGGTAACTATAATAGGAATATGAGCATTACAAGTGCTAAGCAGAGCGACGGGTGGCAAGAGCTTAGCCATAAGAGCAACTGATTACGCCTCAATTTATTGTATAATGTATTTTACGATCGCACTGATATCAGAAAATTAAATTATCTGCAGCCCCTAAGCTATACGTATCACAAAGAGACGACCCAAAAGAGATCAAACTATTTCAATGCAAAACGAATTCCTTTTATTATTCTTTCTTTTTTTCGGAAACGGTGGAAGAGTCGAATAATTTATCAGCTGCTTTGGCTTCTATTTTATGTAAACCCGATTTCCTTTTAGCATTGAACGCTTAAAGTTTAATTTCTCTTGGAGTCCTCTTTCCTGTTATTCATTTTGAAACACTGTTTTAAAGCACAGCTACGCTGTTTTCCGCGATTTCGAGTTGAAAAGTGTGCACTACTGCCAGGCGTTGTCAAGAGGAATTGTGACAATTTCTGCATATGTGATTGTATTTTGCATGGTTTAATATCCCCCTTAATAAATAACAAAAACAGCACGCGTCAAAACGGAAGAGCGTAAAAACAACCCAGCGATAATATAAAACACGAAAAAATAAGCAGCAAAACGACAAAACACAGCGGAGCAGTACCGTTCAACCCATAAGGTAGCAAGCAGCATTTTTCAATGCCGGAAACATATACCCCAACGAGCTTCGTTTTTCTAACCTTCGATATTTCGAACCACACTGCCTAATAAGAAGACATGAAAGCATGTGATATTGCCTGCCTGCACTATAGAATGATATATTATTTCCTTTGAAATAAAATAAAACCATAAAATAAAAAAAAAATGATTTAGTTATAGCCTAGTTTAGTTGCTGTCAACTCATTACGCCCTGTTCATATACACCCACTGTACGGGGGGGGGGGGCACAGATGAACCTGGCGCTTTTTTTTTTTTTTTAAGAGATGTTTCTGCGCGGTTAGAAAATCGCCCTCTCATTTATTTGCCCACTAAAAATGCGCACGTACCGACAGGATATTATCCTCCCAGAGACGTGATTGAAATAATGCTTTTAACAGAGACATCTCCGACAACGCTGAACGGTGCCCCTCGTCGTCTACGAGATCCAATAGACTGTGCTATCAGATCATTTATTTCGGTTTTATGTAATGAGGCCTTTATTCTTTTTTTTTCCTCCTGGAATGCCTCCAGGAAAGGGCGAACGAAGCGCAACCGGCGCGAAGTTTTATCCAAATGGAGGCTCTGCAGTTCCGATGACATCAACTCCAGTGCAGTGATATCTTTATTACATTTTCAGGAAGCTAAAAGGGCAAACTCTTAGAACACCAAGTGAAATACCGAATTAAAATCATAAGGTCTGAAAACAAAGTCAAAGGAGAAAAAAATTTTCAGTAATCTACAGACCAATATCTATCTGCACTTGCATACATTTCGGGTGAGCGTGTGCACCTAGTCATGCAGCCCTCTTGCGGAAAACGTTTCCCAAAATAAACCCATAACATTACGGCTAGGCAAAAAAAGAAACAGCACTGTACTTTTAGAATTCTCAGACTACGTCAGCTGTGCCACCGGAAATAGTCGCCTTGTAGTAACACCGTTCTTGATTTATTATCTCTTGAAACTAATGGCCACGAACTAATGTTAAGAAATTTGTTATATTGTGATACCAAACGACAGTTTCATAGGTGCTTTCAGTGGTATTTTATGGATATAATGTAGTGGATTATGATTGAAAAAATATACAGGGAATTTCACTTTTACAATTGGTTTGGTTTGTGGGGCTTAACATCCCAAAACGACTCAGGCTATGAGAGACGCCGTAGTGGAGGACTCCGGAAATTTCGACCACCTGGGGTTCTTTAACGTGCGCTGACATCGCACAGCACACGGGCGCCTTGCTTTTCGCCTCCATCGAAAAGCTCTAGCCGAGGTAGGGATTTGATCCCGCGTCCTTGGGAACAGTAGTCGAGCGCTGTGACCACTGCGCCACCCCGGCGGGGTACTTTTACAATTCAGAGTTCCACAAAGAAGTACAGCAGTACCATGTATAATAAATATTTATATCCGTCCTCGGCTCGGATTAAAAAAAAAACGCATTAATAATTTTGCAATGCGCAGATAACACCATCCGCTGCTATTGATATTTGAGGTTTCTGTTCAGATGTATTATTTTAGCACGTCATATTCAAGGCGATTGGCAGGAATACAATTCGCTTTTTAATAACCCAAAACAAATCCACTTTGCTTCAGTAACCCTCCCAAGCATATTATCTTAACTGAGGCACTTCTGTTACATATAGTTCGTATTTTCATGCTTGTAATTCCCCTCTGATAGTCAGTTTGTGTGGGTCAACATCTTTCTGGCCTCAGATGAATTGAACTAGACAAACTTTCCGAGCGCGACTGAATTTCGAACCAAGGCCGACGCGAACAGGTGTCGCCACTGCATTAGAGATCACTATATGCCGTTGCCGCATTTTGAAGAGAAGCAAACTCGCTCATCTCTCTATTGTATTCAGAGGTTGAATCATTACCCTATTTCTTGCATTAAGCAGCAAAGCGAGCTAAGTTTGTCTAACAGAGTCCGACTAGCCTAGCTTTAAGTGCACCGCTGCTACAGTGTTGTCTGGTACAGCGCTAGGCTATATTGTTGCTTTGCTGATTTTTTCTGTGTGTTGTTTTGCCGCTGTGCCGATGGCTGTGCTATTTTGTTCGCGCGCTTTTTGTTGCGTGAGTCCGTTCTCTTAGCAGTAGGGTCCTCTGAGCAGCATCACATGCGACAAATAGCGTAAATATTGTCAAAACGAATTAGACTGCATATAAAGCCCGCGATTCCCGGCAGTTCTGTTGGGCGATGCATTAACAATACTTACCTCAGCATTCAAAATACCTGTTTGAATCTGGTAAGTAATCGTTTTCTGTTCTTTTTTTTTTACAATTCACTACATTCAAACGACGTTTTTCTTTTTTACAATGCACATATTCAAGGGAATTAAATCTTTCCGGGGGCCTGTTCCCGTGTAGGTTGCAATATGTGATGTTTTTTATTCTTAATGGCCGCAAAACCAACCGTGAATAAAGCCAGGACGTTACACTATGACAATCCTTATACTATACAATTACCTTTAACGTAGTCACTTCCTACATTCAGTGAATGTATGTTACCTTTAGGGTGCGTTTAGAGACGCGGCTCAGCAACAATAGTTAAAGGAAAACTAGTGAGGAGAAACGCTGCTGGACCCTACCGTCGAGAAAACGGAATTGCGCTTTTTTGTTGGTGTGCTAACATTTGGTTTATTCTGTTTTGGCGCGTGCTGCTTTCACGTGTGCTCTTTTGTCACCATGCTTATTTTCCCTGTGCTGTTTTCGTGTGCCGTTCGTTCGTGTCCTAGCATTTAGTGCTGCTGAGGAATTCGGAACCGCCAAGTATTTGAACCCACAAATAGCACATAAGGAACGGAAATATTTTCGTTCGACACCTTTGTGGACGATTCCGAATTCCAAAACACGAATAAAACGTGGGAAGAGAGTGCTAGTCTTGAACTTCTCCTTGTCCTCTTCTTTCACACTTGCATTCGCTTGATCATTTCAAATCTGAAGGAGAGAATAGACATTGAAAAAATACCAAGACTTTAAATGGCCTCACTATTGTGACTTGGTTGGTTGAAAATTCCACAACTCAGCTGACGGACCCGAGCTCCACCCTCAGTGGTGAAGCGTCTCGATAGGAGAGAAAACGCCATGCAGCTTGTATTGCGGGGTGTCCGTGGTGGAGATTAAAGACCTCAAGTCGTACGAGATATTCGAAGCCCTCCACTACAGCCAATCAAAAAATAATTGGCTGGTGGCTTTTCCTGGTTAACGAAATGGAGTGGCGAAAGCACGCTCTTCTATGCTCTCTTTGGCACGCTGTATTCTTGTTTCGTTGCGGCGCCGAAGACTGGCTTCTTTCAGTCTAGCCGACTCTTCACTGTACATAATGGCTCGCCTTCCCCGACGCCAAACCATATATATACACACACTGCGACACCTCCTCTCCCCTACCGCGCATGTGCACACTGTAGCGTAGTGGTGTTGCTTTCGCAACAAAACGTGTCTTTTCAAAGAACAGGGTGCGTATTGGGTTCGTGCGAACTATCTCCAAGATAATCATTTGAGTATTAGGGAGGCTCTTATATTTGGAAGATCCCATTTCCTTTGTATTAGTAGCTTGAGACGCTTGTGAGTCACTCCGCGTTGCGATGACAGGAACTCTACCGAATTGGCAGAAAGGGTTCCCTGATGATCTCCGCGTGGTTCAGGCAGGCTGAAGCGCCATGGCAAACTATGCGTAAGCAGAGAATGAAATCGCTTGAGATGATGCTTAACGTCATCGCAACATATTTCCCAACTCGGCAGCGCCTAAGATATTTGATCACGTAGCCGACTCAAAATAAGCTCGACACAACAAAAAAAAAAACAAAACTTAGACCTACTTATGCAATATGATTATGCGAAGCATTAGGCCACAAGTGCGACTCCGGTGAAGGATGGTTTTTCAGTGCGACCCAATCAATCAACAAGGTAATCATACTTAGTTTAAGGATTCCGAAACGTTAACTAAACTTTCTTCACATGGTCGGGAAATCTCATTTTACTATGCTACTAACGGACTCGACGACATTTGTACAATCCTTAGATTGTGTTATAACGGGCTCTTGTTTGAGTTTTCCTGTATGTATTTGCTGTAACAACCGATATTTTTATTGCGAAAGCAATACTACGCCAGGTCTAGCCTTCGTCGCGGAGTGGCGTCTCTCTGTTCGTGTACGTGTCCATGGTACCCTGGCAGGAGCTGTCAAATTGGGTCTCTCGTTTCACATGGGGCGTTTATGTCAGACTCAGCCTACCAGGACACTGGCATTCACGTTACCCCTATAGGCCTTTCAGGCACGTTCATACGGCTTGGGCTTGGTTAAAGCGGAGCTTTATATGTGGGCTGGGGAAGAAGAAAAACGCTCGGTCATCCGCAGCTAATGCTTTCAATCTCTGTACGGTTAATCAGTGCTTAATCCTTTTAATTTATTTTTAGTTTAGCGCTGTGATGTGGTAGCGATGTAACTACAGGCTAGTGATACTCAACATAGGAATTAAAACGTCTCGTCTCCTATTATAAAAGTAAAAAATTCGTAGTTAAAAGCAAATGGCGAAGCCTTAGTTTTTTACAAAGATTCTGTTGTTCTTTATCACTATTATTCCGTGCACTTTGTCACTCACTACTTCTCTCAAATTTAAGGACAGGGCTGCAAGTACTTTAACACATAAAGCACTTTAAAAACTACTGCAGAGATCATGTACCTAGTGCACTGATTTATTTCTCATTGCAAAAGTTAGTTTGAGGTAATAGCACAGAATATTTGTTGACAGAAGCGGCGTTAGCATGAGCCTCCTGGTCGGTAGCTTGCTTCCAAAATGCTTTTGTTTTCTTCATCATGTGTGCCACATGAAGTTACCAAAGATTTAAGTTAGGCGTTGGGAGGTATTACCAAAGGGCTAAATTTACGCCGTAAACTGTTTTTTTTTTTTTTTAATTTCTTGCAGCTCAGTCCAACCAGAAAAGGTGTTGCCGCAGGGATCGTGTTTCTGACAACGGTTTTGCTCCTCGCTGTCGTCATCACAGCGATCGCGTTGACATTCCGGACCGAGAAAGCAGTTTCGAAGGGGAAGCCGTACTGCGACACGATTCACTGCCAATTACACATGAATGTTCTGATGTCTCGTCTCAACAGGAGTATCGACCCGTGCGAGGATTTCTCAGCGTATGTCTGCTCCAGTTGGTTTCCTACTAGCGATAAGCGGGTGCACGTGAAGACTCCCGTCGATGAGGTTACGTTCTCGCGACTGGCAGACTTCACTACCATGCTCGTCCGCGGCACGCAAAAGATCCAAGCTGGTCAGAAGGCTCTCAACATGTACAAGGCCTGCATGACCACAAATGACCACGGTGGCGCCTACCTACCGGATTTCAAGCAGCTTATGCGGGAAATGGATCTCAGTTGGCCGGAGCCGTCGCCAGAGGACGCCGACCCTCTAGGTGTCATAGTGGCGCTCTCACACAAGTGGCGAATTGATTTGTGGCTCGAGGTCCGTGTGCTACCTCTGCCAGCTCATAAAAAATGGCGCCTCGGCTTCGGTCCTGCGCAACAGATACCTCTTCTTCTAAACCAGTACGAGTCTGTGAAGGAAATTAGAAGCTACACTGAGTACTGGATGGGTTTCTATAGAGACCTTAGCGTTAACTCGGGCACTACGGACGCATCGACTCTAGAAGCTACGATCAATGACACACGCACCATGGATGGAAGTATACTAACTCGCCTGAGTGAACTCATCTTCACCCGAATAAAATCCCCTGTTGCCTTTCGCCTCGAAAAATTCGGTGATTACTCCCAACCCATTACTTCAGCCATGTGGAAGAAGCTCCTTGATAAAATAATAAAAGTGGATCCTCCGTTGGGTGTCGGTGACGTCGTTAGCCTCAAAAGTAGCAACCTCTTAAAGACCATCGGTAGCTTCTTCAGCCAGTACGGCGAATTTAGACTTCTCCACCAGTTTTCTTGGGCATTCGTTCAGTTGTACGCTCCAATAGCTGAGCCTCGGATGCTGCTGAGGCATTTTGGCAATATTTACAAGGCTAACGTCTACAAGTCCACTTACTGTGGATTACACGTTGAATCGACATACAAGGTGCTCGTGCTCTCGCTTGAAATGTCCACCAGCAAGAACGAAAAGGACAAGGACCTTATTCGGACCAGGTTCCAAGGAATGGTATCGGCTGCTATCAAGAAAGTCGAGAATTCATCGTGGATTGACGAACGTGGCAAGCGCGTCATCAGCGGTAAGATTGCGTCCGTTAAGATAAGGGCGTGGCCTGATCAGGAGCTGATGGGTAACCAGACTCTTGAGGAAATTTACAAGGAGTATCCGACCACGGCGGAATCGTTCGCTGAGCTCTGGATGCAAGCAAGAAGGACCATACGCACTGAAATGGAGAAATTGAGCCGCATTCAAGATTCCCAGGCGTATTACGAAGCGCGTATTTTACCACTGAACTTCGCGCAATCCTACCCGGAATATGACTACTTCTCAGGCCTCATACAAATGCCAATATATATGCTCAATCCACCGCTGTTCTATAGAGAAGGAACAAACGCCATGCTTTTCGGTGGTTTGGGATACTTGCTCGCTTTGGAGCTGGCTAAGGCGTTTGATGAAACTGGCATTCGTTGGCTGCCAAATGGCACAAGTGTTGACAGCATTCTTTCAGAAGAGTCTAAAAAAGGTTTTCGAGAGCGGAACAGCTGCCTCAAAACGCAAGGAAGCGTGTTTCCAGTATTACCGGCGCTTGAAATCGCGTACGCTGCACTGCAAGAGGCTGATGAGGGCGGCAGTGGTAGCCTTCCTGTCGGAGAAGACCTTCCACCGTTGAAAGCGTTCTTCATGACCATCTGTTACATGGCCTGCTCTAAACACAACTTCCAAAGCGCCTACACTGCGGACTGCAACAAAATTGCTCGCAATAGTGATGCCTTCGCGAGGTCGTTCAACTGCACACCTGGCGCCAAGATGAACCCTGAGAAGAAATGTGTTTTCTTCACCTAACAGAAGATTACTACTGTGGTCCACGAATGTGCCCCCTTGCCATTGTTATCCCCCAAAATGTTTTCGACAGACTCCGCATCCTTGGTTAGTATGCACTCCTCTAGACCTTCATTTCCTATGTCAATTCTGTTTTTATTTTGACACCAGTTTTTTGTGAACGCTTGTACTATTTCCACTCATTTCTAAAGATCACAAGCTCCATAGAAGAGTGATCTACTTATAATATTAGCAGGCCAAGCTTTTCCGCCAACCAATACGGTGCTGTCATTTTCCTACTGTGCTCAATAGGTCACGAGCGTCGTGAATCTTGCGACCAATTGTTCACTACTCACATAATGTAATAATAGACTGATAGATTGATGCACGTCATCGATATGGGCTTAAGGTGCTTCAGAATGAGGCATGTTTCACGACGTTTTGTGACAAGGACGTCATTGCAAAAGATTTGCTCGTGGGAGGCCTTTTGCCCACAGTTATGCTGTGACAATGGTTTTAACTTTACACATAACGCGCAAGAACCCTGGAAGAATTTTATTGCTTTTT
Organism: Amblyomma maculatum; assembly: GCF_055883805.1. NCBI lineage: Eukaryota > Metazoa > Arthropoda > Arachnida > Ixodida > Ixodidae > Amblyomma > Amblyomma maculatum. The sequence continues at coordinate 20,610,131 of NC_139351.1, read as the reverse complement.
TTCTTCCACTTTTTTTGTGTGCCTGTATTTGGGAGGAAGCACAAATTTGTCACTGATCTTAGTCTGTGAACGTGCTTTATTGAAGTGTGGTAGGCGTTTTTTTATACAAGAGGTTCATATATCAAACTTTGATGTGTTGTCTATTTCATTTGTTATGAATGGATCAATGTTGTGTAAAACAATGCCTTTGCTCGTAGATGTCTGATTTGAGATTTCATTGCGTTAAAATTTGTATCAAATGCAGTAATTGTGCTGTCCACAAAGCCAGACAGGACTTTTTTTTTTAATCACAGCCTGTGGCCCTTGATTTATGCTCTTGTCAACTAGTCATTCTCCTACGACACTCATTAAGTGTCATGAGTCCGGTAGCTTATATATGACGCAGCTGAAAAAGAAAGCACCCAAGCCTCTTCACCATCATGATCGTCTGTATTGACGCGCAGTGTACATCATGTACTGAAGGACGACCATAACCTCCGCTGTAAACATACTGAGGACGCAATCTGAATATCAGACCTGCTTTTCACCAATATCGTTAACGATGTTTTGTAGTCCTGCAAGATTCTATAGGTAAACGGGAAGTCCACATGCTTGAATTTGACGGCAAGACGACATCGCAGGGCCCTTGACGACTAGGCGTGCCAGTTTCTTTCAGACCATTCTTTCACCACGTTTTTACTCTAGTAATTCAGTATCCCATAGTTAACCTATATAGGCTCTCACTCAGTGGCACTGTAGGAATCGCATTCGTATGTATAAACCCAGGGCACCAGTTTTTAGTGACGTCAATGAGATACATAAAATTCTTAATACAGCAATTCACTCTGGCGTTATTCTCTAATATCCCAGCATTCAATATCCGATGAGGAAACCCCGGATGACTGAAAAATTCCTAAATCAACTCAAAATCTTTAAAATTGTCAGTAATTACCGCCTCATATTTCTAACAAGTACACGAAGCAAATATGATGAACACATCATCGAGCCATGCATCGCATAGAAACATAACGCTGAAAGAAAGCTTCAACAAATCAACGTAACTTTGGAGAAATATTTTTTCTGTAATACGCATATATTTGAACTATCTTGAGAAGAAAGGTGTTAGGCAAGGAGACACAATCTCCCCAGTACTATTCACAGCTTGCTTAGAAGACGTATTCAGAGACATGAAATGGGAGCAGTTAGGCATAAGAGTAAATGGAGAATATCTCAGTAATCTGCTATTTCATGAAGACATTGCCTTGCTAAGTAACACAGGAGATGAACTGCAAATAATGATTGGTGACCTAGACTGGAAAAGGAGAAAGGTAGGCTTAAAAATCAATATGCAAGACAAATCAAGACAGCCTCGGGAAAGAACAGCAGTTTACATTAGGAGCGAAGCAATGAAAGTAGCAGGCGAATATGTGCACTTAGGACAGGTAGTAACCGCAGATCCGGACCATGAAAAGGAAATACGATTAGGATGGAGCGCATTTGGCAAGCACTCGAATATTATGACTAGCAGCTTACCGGTATCGCTCAAGAGGAAAGTATACAACAGTTGCATATTACCTGTAATCACCTATGGGGCTGAAACGTGGAGGCTAACCAAGAGGGTTTTACTTAAGTTGAGGACAGCGCAGAGGGATATGGAACTAAAAATGGTAGGGGTAACATTAAGGGATAGGAAGCGTGCAGAGTATGTCAGAGAAATAACTCCAGTTACTGACATTCTAGTGGAAATCAAGAAATGGGCATGGCCAGGACATCTAGTACGATTGCATTGGAAAACATTTATTGTCAGCAATGAGCGATTTGTGGGCGCTACACTTAGATGGCTTCAAGTCCGTTGCTCTCGGCGACCTTTTGAGCCCACTCAGTAGCGCGAACATGCGTTAACGGGTCTGAGCTGGCCAGTATAGCCTCCCACAGCTCAAAAGAAGGGACTGGTAGTAGGTCCGCCGGTGGCGGCGCTTTTTTGCAGCTCCATAATGTGTGATCGTATCCTGCTATTTCGCCGCAGTGTTTACAATTTGGATTGTATTGTGCTGGGTACATGTGCGCTAATTTAGGAAGGCTGAAGAAGGCACGCGTCTAGAGCCGACGCCAGATTACTTCCTGTCTTTTGTCTAGTTTCTTGTCTGCTGGAGGATATATCCGCCATTCTAGTATAAAGTGATTAGTGTAGTCATGAATGAGATTAGTGCATCTCTCTAGAAATTGGTGGAATCAACCTGGCTCACTGCTCGGCTAACATAACCTCGAGCTATACTGCGAGCCAACTCGTTTCCTTTGTTCCCCGAGTGTGCCGGCACCCATATTAATTCCACCTCTTTTTGGTTACAGTCTTTATATCTTAAAATTCGCTCTGTCGCTTTGGCGATCATGCCCCTCGCAAAATACTTCAGCAGATTTGGAGTCGCTTATTATGGTAACCGCTTTGGTGCTGAACATCGCCATGGCGATAGCCGCCTCCTCCGCTGTCCCTGAGTAGTTTGTTTTCACTGAACCTACCATTAATGTTTTACCCGAGTCGTTCACGCCCACGATAGCAAAAGAGTTGCCTCTTTACTATTCCGCCGTGTCTACATAAACAGTGTATTTAGAGCCTTCTAACTTGGCCTCAAGAGCCTTTGCTCTTGCTTCTCTCCTGCCTTCATGAAAAGCAGGGTGCATGTTTTTAGTAGCGGTTTAACAGTAAGTGCTTTCCTTACTTCAGTCGGCAGTTGTACTTGTGCATTTCTTTCCGGGATTCTATGTTGTAGTCCTAATTTACCCAGGATGTTCCATCCCGTGAATGTGGTGGCGAGCCTCTTTAGCTGTGTTATTATATGTGACTCACATAGACCCCCAGTTTAAGAAGTCTTTCCGTAGGGGTGCAGTGGGGTACCCCAGTGCTGCTTTATATGCCTGCATTATGATCGTTTCAATTTTGTTCTTTTCTGCCACCCCTAGCTTGACGTAGAGGATGGTGTACACTAATCTGCTTATCACAAAAGCAATTCGGCACAAATCTTTCTCTTTCCTTGCCCATTCCGCATATTCTTCAACAATGTCGATTGCCTGTTGAACATTATCTTCTATTTCCCCATCGTTGCCTGTGCATGTCCATAACGTGACATCATCAGCATATAGCGTATGTTTCACCCCTTTCACAGTTTTCAGTAATGGTGGGAGGTTCTTTAACTCTAGGTTGAAGAAGAAAGGGGAAAGAACTGAGCCCTGTGGGGTGCCCTTGTCTCCTAGCTTAATTGTTTCAGACCTGATGTCTCCAAGGCTTATTTCTGCTGTTCTTTCGGTTAGAAAATCCCTAACGTAATCGTAAATCCTCTTGCCAAAGGCAATTTCCTCCAGATTATTTAATATGGGTTCGTGTTTGACATTATCAAAGGCTTTCTGAGCGCGTCAATTATGTCTGCTTTGAGTTGAATCATTACATCCTGCGTGGACAGCTTGCTCCTGAAACCTAGGATTGATTCGGAAAATGCCTCCCTTTATCCTCTGTATACTCGTGAAGTTGGTTTAGTATTACATGCTCCATCAGCTTCCCTAGGCACATTGTTAGCGATTTCGGCCTGAGGTTGCCTACTTCAAATTTCTTCCCAGGCTTCGGAATGAAGACCACTTTAGCATGTTTCCACTCTGAAGGCATTCTACCTCGTTTCCATACCCCATTAAGAAAGTGTGTAAGTGGCGTGACTGATGCTAAATCTAGGTTTCTCAGCATATTATTGCAGACCCCATCTGCTCCCGCTGCTGATGTGGTTCTTAGCTGACTCATTGCTCTCCATACCTCCGCGACTGATATGTCTCTATCTAGCTCTGTGTTCTCTGGTCCTCGATATGGTGCAGATGAGCCCCCTTTGCACGTATTAAGGTATCTGCTCTTCAGTTCCTCTGTGAGATCTCCAGCCGTGCCCTGGTATTTATAAACCAATCTTTTCAGCTGTCCTTGAGCGGCGGTTGTCAGTCGTATTAATCGTTATGGTCGTCGTGTCTGCGTTGAGATAATTTGGTCACAGAATAAAACTCCGGTGAAACTTAACAAACTGATTTAATGGCTACATATGAAAGAAACTTTACAGGAATTCAAACTAACGACCGTTTCGTTGGGAGTCTTGCAAGCTACTGTCTTTCGACGACGGTTGGCCGTGTTCCTCTCTCCAGGCCTTCCCTTCTTTTCCTTTTTTTTAGGGGGGCCCCACGCTTGCGTGGGCCCTTGGAGCCTGGCAGTCGCGGCGCTCGTTCGGCGGTGTCGGTAACAGAGGAATCCTCCTCACTCACTCCTCGCGTCCCCGGTGCTGGTCCGCAGCCCCCTAGTAAGCTCGGATTTCAGGGCAGGCGGGCGTCCGAGTCTTGTTAGGCCCATCGCTGTGCCCTCAACGGCGCCAGTGGATCGGGACGCTTTGAGGGGCGACGAGCCGTTGGTCGACTGGCCGGCAGAGGCAAGAAGCAGCCGTGCCATTTCCGAAAAGGGCACTGCGGCGCGTAAACATACACACACACACAAGCGCGCACAAACACACACACCCGCGAGTGGCCGCTTGGCCGGCGATCAGGGGAACAAAACAGCCGTCTCCTGACACGTCCTTCTGATCTGGTTTTTGTCCGTTTTTGTCCCCGACACATTCCCCCCCGAAATGACGAAGTCATTTGTTAGTCGGAGAGTTCCAGAGGGTAGAGCAACTGAATTGGACGGCGAAGTCTGGTCCCCCCTGGCAGTCGGACTTCAAAAGCTCTTGTTCGGTTGTCTCTTCCCGTGAATGCCCTTTCAATTATTCCCAGCTTCCACATTTGCCGCGGCTGTAGGGCTTCTTTCAGGAGGACCACGTCTCCAATTTTAACTTGCTTTCCCCGTTGAGCTCCTTTGGAATGGGTCAGCTGTAGCTCCTTTAAGTACTCAGTGCACCAGCGTCTCCAGAACCCTTGCAATGCTTTGTTGCGAGTTGAAATCATTTGTCGCAGGTGGTTACAGGACAGGGCAGAGATTTCCTTTCTTTGCAGCTCCGGAAGAGAGGTAAGCCGTCTTCCAGTAAGAAACATAGCGGGACAGAGCGGTTCAGGTTCGTTCGGCTCTGTGTAAACATGAGTAAGTGGTCGGGAGTTCAGCACCGCTTCCACTTCAGCCAGCGTAGTTGACATTTCCTCGAACGTCAAGTAGCTCGTTCCTAGCGTCTTCTTTAAGGCTTGCTTCGTTAGTCCGACAAGACGCTCGTAGAAGCCGCCCCACCATGGTCCGCGTTCCACAATAAATTTCCATTGAACCCGCGAGTTCATAAGGTGATCTTGTACCGGGTCACCTCGCATCACATCCCAGAGGCAGCCCAAATCCCTGTTGACCTTCTTGAACGTGAGGGCATTATCACTGTAGATGGTGCTCGGAAGTCCTCGTCTGGCAGCGAATCGGCGAAACGCGAGCAGAAACGAGCCTGCCGACATGTCGGTAACCAGCTCCAGATGGATGGCTCGAGTCACCGCGCAGGTGAACAGCGCTACATAGCACTTCGTAGGCGAGAGCCCTTTGACGACAAGTGGTCCGGCAAAGTCGACGCCCGTCACCTGAAAGGGTTGGGCTTCTGTTATGCGGTCTGTTGGCAGCGGTGCTGTTACTTCGTTTGCCGGCTGTACGTTGAACCGCTGGCACGTTATGCATTCTTTTACAATTCTTTTCACCAGCTGCCTTGCTCCGATCACGTGATATCTTTCTCTGAGCTGCGTAAGCGTGTGGCGTATCCCTCCGTGCAACACTTTGAGGTGGCAGTAGTGGGCGAGCAGCTTCGCTAGGTGGCTTCCCTTTGGTATGACGACAGGATGTTTGGAGTCATAGCTCAAGTGGCTCCGTTGTAGCCGTCCGTCAATCCTCAGAACTCCGTTTTCGTCCACCACAAGAGAAGCATTTCTGAGCGGAGAGTCGTTGGGCACCGCTTTCTGATTTCGAATGCTGTGCAGTTCCTTTGAAAAGCCTTCTCTCTGCTCATTCCGTATCCAAAATAGTTCGGCCCGATCTAGCTCTTCGGGGGTGAGGGGTCCGGCTTCATCGCTTCGTCGTCTTGCCTTAAAGATGAAACGAAGCACCCAAGCCGTGACTCTGATCAGTCTCGTGAAAGAGCTGTAGCTGCTAACGTTCATTAATGCAGGCGCGGTCAACTGAGATGTCATGGCCGGCAGTGCCTTGGTTGGCTGCCTGCTCTCTAATTCCTTGTCCGTGAAGGTTGCCTGCACCAGTCCATTTGGCCACTCGCTTTCATGTGCGCAGAGCCACTTGGGTCCCGTCCACCATATCTCACTAGTCTCAAGGCGGGAAACTGTGACGCCACGCGTCAGGAGATCCGCAGGGTTCTCTTTCCCCGGGCAGTGCCTCCATTCATAGCATCCGGTGCTTTGCTGTATCTCACGGACGCGATTTCGCACAAACTGCTGCCAGCGCTCAGTGTCACCTCGAATCCAATGGAGAGCGATCGCGAAATCGGTCCAAAGAGTAACGCAATCAGGGTGCTTCCCGAGAGTCTTTACTATGTAGCTGCACAATCGAGTTGCAAGCAAACATGCCATCAACTCCAGCCTTGCTAGCGTGAGTTCTTTAAGTGGAGCCACCCTCGATTTGCTCATTACAATCGTTGAAGTTAGGCCGTCTTCCGAAGCAATGGTGAGGTAGGCGACTGCCCCATAGGCCGCGGGACTGGCGTCTGCGAAGATGTGCAGGTGCGTTTTTGTAGCCGGCCCACTGAAGTCCGCTCCGTAGTACCTTGGTACCTGTATCTCGGGAAGATGTTTCAATTCACAATACCAGGTTTTCCAGCCTTCAGCTATGTCGTTTGGTAGGGCATCGTCCCATTCGACGTTCTGGCGCCACAGCTGCTGAAACAGGATCTTAGCCCGTACGATAAAGGGTGACAGCCATCCCTGTGGGTCATAGATCCGTGCGGTAGTTTGCAGCATGGAACGTTTGGTGTCTGTCTCCATTGTTTTGGAGCTTGCGACACATGGCGCAAAGGTCAGGCGGTCGGTAATGGGGTCCCAGGTCAGTCCCAGCACTTTCAGCACCCCTGAGAGGAATCCTAGAGACTTATTTTCGCTGCCGTCTTGCCCAAATAGCCGACGTAGCCTCTCGTTATTCGACGACCACTTGTGCAACTTCATCGAGGCGGAGTGGAAGATCGCGTTGGCTTCGTTGTAGAGCTTCAGAGCCGCCTCTTCGTCATCTGCACCGGTTAGCAGGTCGTCTACATAAAGGCTTTGCTGTAGCTGGCTGGCAGTGTGGGGAAACTCTTCCTCGCAAGCTTTCAAGTGGTGCTGAAGGGTAGCGGAGAGCAGAAACGGGCTTGCGGTGGTTCCAAACGGTACTCGCTTCATGCGCCACGTTTCAATGGGAGGCAACGAAGTACCGGCCTGAGGAGTCTCTCGGAACCAAAAAAATCGCAGAGCGTCTCTGTCTTGCTCTCGCACTCCAATTTGCAGAAAGGCCTGCTCAATGTCCGCGACAAGCGCAACTCGATACTTGCGAAAATTGAGCAAAAGCCCGACGAGGTCTGCCGTTAAGTTGGGTCCTGTTTCAAGGTTGTCATTAAGACTCCTTGTACTTTTAGCGTGGGAAGAAGCGTCAAATACAACTCTAAATTTTCTGGAATCACGGAGCACTGCTTGATGAGGCATGTGGTAAACGCAGTGGTTGCGGTCGGCCTTTTCTTCTACCCGTTCTGTCATGTCTAGAATGCCGTACTGCCTGATCACCGCGTCGTATTCTTCGAGAAGGTCAGGAGCTCTTTTGAGTCGGTTCGCCAATTGATTGAGGCGCTTCAGAGCAATTTCTCGGTTATCCTCGAGCGAAATCTCGGATTTCCAAGGCAATGCAACCTCATAGCGGTTACCGACTCGCTTGATGTTGTCCTCAAAGAACTCTAAAGCTTGACAGATTTCGTCGTTCTCCTCGACCTCCTTTACTCCAATCGATTCCAAATCCCAGAATTTGGTCAGAATATCTGTCGTCTGCCTCTCGATTACAGATGTTCGTAGTGTCACGGTTTGGAAGCAGTGGGTCTGCTCGGCATCGTCCTCAATGGGCCCTTGAACAGTCCAGCCCGCTGATGTTTCCACTGCTCTCAGTCGGTTTTCTAATTTGACAGATCTACCTGTGGTAAGGTCCCATATGTGGTCAGATCCGATAAGCAGATCAACACATTCTGTCCCGTTGTTATTTGAGAATTCGGCCGGTTCGTAACCAAGGGACTTTAGTCGTTTCATTATTCTCTCTGGTGGTGAGGGAATAGGTTGATCGCAGATGGTATCTGTTTCCAGTACTTCGAGTTCCCGATCGTCTCCGCGGTTAGTCTTTAGTGTAACCTTTACTCTTCGGAACTCGCGTTCGGCTTGGTGGCCTCCGAACACCCCGACGGTCAACCTCTCATGTCCGAGAAGCGTACATCCCAGTTTCCGCGAGGTGTCAGCTGTGATGTAGGAGCGCTGACTTCCCCCGTCGAACAGAACTCGTACCTGAGCCTTACCAGTCTCTCCACTACATAATGCAGTTGCGGTCTGCAGCAAAACGGTTTTTTTGGAAGTAGAGCCGTTTCCCGTCGTAGTAGTTTCGAGGCTTACTTGCGCGTTCGTTACGGTGCGGTTCGGCTCAGGTGGCCTGTTTCCGGTGTACGAAGGGTCGCACATTGTGCTAGCATGCTTCTTGCGACATTTGTTGCACTGGATGCTTACGCGGCATGCTCGTGACTGGTGTCCAGATTTAGTGCACTTGAAACATCGGCCGGACGACCGCAGAAGTTGTTTCTTCTCTTCCAAAGTTTTTGCGGCGTCACAGCTCTGCGTTTTGTGCTCGTTTGAACCGCAGAAAAAGCAGGTCAATGAGGTGACATTTTGATGCAGCATCGCAGCCGATCGGACATGCCTGTCATGCGTTTTCCCATGCAGCCTCAAATTGCCTTTAAGTTCTTCTCTAGGTTGCTGCTTGAGGTCCATGCATTGTGATGCATTTAAATTCTCCCGACTTTCGACTTCTACTCTCAGAAAGGAGAGTAGCTTTAAAAGGGAAGAAACCGTACCTTGGCCGCTTTCGTTAGTTGCGTGTGACGACGCATCGGTGAGGGAGCTCTGTTCGCAGGCGAGGCTGTCGGTGTCGACGACGCACTTTCGGCTAAAGTCCAACAGGATGTCACGTGGCATCGCTCTTTGCACGATCGGAATTAGCATCGAGCTGTAGGACTCCAGCTTTTGTCCGAGCGTCTCGAGGCCTTTGATGTGTGCCGCCAAGGTATCGTAGAGACGGCGAAGACCACGGATATCGTCTGATGAGCGCACGGGCTTCAAGTCGATCAGCCTCTTGAGATGTTCCTGAACAAGAAGCTCCTCGTTGTCAAACCGTTTCTTGAGCAGCTGGATGGCATCGTTGTAGCACCTTGCGGTCAGTGGAAGACCCGCGAGTGCCGCTGCCGCGTCGCCCGTGACTGATGCTCGCAGGTAGTGAAATCTGTCGATGTCAGACAAATCTTCGTTTTTATCGACTACCTGCTCGAACACTTCCCAAAAGGGTTGCCAGTCAGAGCGCCGTCCTGTGAATTTCAGTAGGTCGATCTTCGGCAGCTTCACTCTTGTCTTCCCAGATGTGGCCGTTTGGGGGGCTGGCGTGGTCGTTTGAGTGGCTGGCATGGCCGTTTGACTGATGATGCCACTACCCGCCGATTCCACGGCAGCCTGCGTTGATAACGGACCACTATCAACTTGAAGCTTTAGTCCAGCGAGGCAGGTTATGATCCGGTCTTGATATTCAAATACTTGCTCGTAGTCGTTTTCTGCGTCATCTTCCGGTACCAATGGTTCAATTTCCGTGTTGACAGTATCAAGTTGTTGCTCCAGCTTACTGAGTCTAGCATGTAGCAATGTAGCTTCAGTAGTTGTTAGTGACGTTTGCCGCTCGTTGAATTCGTTGATGACCCTTGTAACTTGCGAGCGCAAAACCTTCCGTTTCTTTAAAAGGCGTTCCATTTTCTTCGAAATTAATTAGCCAATAAGTAAGCTCACCGGATCGATGACATCGGTAGTTGTGACCAATCGTTGCCGAGACGTCCCTGGCGTGGATGCGTTGACGTGAGCGTTGAAAGAAAGCGTTGAGCTCACAAATCCACGGCAGATCGAGTCCCGGGTTTCGGCACCAAACTTTTTGTCAGTCGTATTAATCGTTATGGTCGTCGTGTCTGCGTTGAGATAATTTGGTCACAGAATAAAACTCCGGTGAAACTTAACAAACTGATTTAATGGCTACATATGAAAGAAACTTTACAGGAATTCAAACTAACGACCGTTTCGTTGGGAGTCTTGCAAGCTACTGTCTTTCGACGACGGTTGGCCGTGTTCCTCTCTCCAGGCCTTCCCTTCTTTCCCTTTTTTTTAGGGGGGCCCCACGCTTGCGTGGGCCCTTGGAGCCTGGCAGTCGCGGCGCTCGTTCGGCGGTGTCGGTAACAGAGGAATCCTCCTCACTCACTCCTCGCGTCCCCGGTGCTGGTCCGCAGCCCCCTAGTAAGCTCGGATTTCAGGGCAGGCGGGCGTCCGAGTCTTGTTAGGCCCATCGCTGTGCCCTCAACGGCGCCAGTGGATCGGGACGCTTTGAGGGTTGGTCGACTGGCCGGCAGAGGCAAGAAGCAGCCGTGCCATTTCCGAAAAGGGCACTGCGGCGCGTAAACATACACACACACACAAGCGCGCACAAACACACACACCCGCGAGTGGCCGCTTGGCCGGCGATCAGGGGAACAAAACAGCCGTCTCCTGACACGTCCTTCTGATCTGGTTTTTGTCCGTTTTTGTCCCCGACAGCGGTCTTAGTTTGTCCTGGATTTAGCAAGTGGCGAAGAAGTTGCCACGTGTTTTTACACCCAAGTTTCCTATTCCATTCATCGGAAATCTGCCCCCAGTGTTGACACTGAAGTTCGTTCGCGTATTCTTCTCTCTGTCGTTCAAGTGTAGATATTCTCTTCTTTAACCTTCTATTGCGCCTCTGCTTTTTCCATCTTTTCGTAAGGCTCTCGTGGGCTTCCCACATGTGGGCCAACCTCGAATCTGTAATATCATTTCCGGCGGTTGAGATCTCTTTATAGTGTGTGTTTACATCACTTTTGAGTCGTTCAACAAATAGATTTAGATTCACGATCTCCCTCGGAGCGGTTCTGTCCCTGACTTTTCTAAGAGTATCCCAATCTGTCAGCTTCTTTTTATGCAGCATCCCCTTCAGCGGTCTGGCATGTATTTCAGTCTCTATGATATAGTGATCACTATACCTAAGGTGTGTCCTGTGTTTGACCACTTCTCGCCCTCAAGGTCTCTGCCCAGCGTCAAGTCTCTGGACGTGTCTACAATGATGCTGTTGCCAATACTTGTGGGGTCTTTCGGTTTGTTTAGTTTTGTTAGTCTTGAGTGTTGAATTTCCATTTATAGTTTGTTTCCTTTGGGGGAGGTCGTCCTATATCCCCAAGCCGGATGCGGGGCATTGAAGTCCCCAGTGATTATTATCCCTTTTCTGTCAGCTAGTCTTATGGCTTTCCGTAAAATATCTGCCAGCCCTGGCCCTCGGTTTTTGGGCGAGTTGTACGTATTCAGAATAAAGAAACTGTTGTCTCCCTTTGTGTTTGGGATTAGTTCAATCATTACGTAGTCTCCACTCCTATTTTCGAGTTCGTGTTGTATTGCTGTCACATTTCTCTGCACTAAAGTAGCCGTGAATGAAGTAGGTTTATGGCCCCTTTGTAATTCTAGCGGGGCGTAGCCGGTTACTTTTACTGTACCGCTTGCCTCTTGTAGCGTGATTACATCGGGTGTGTTGTCAATTTTTTGAATGTGTGCCTGCAGGTTCCCTTTTTTTAAAGTAGAAGCCTCTGCAGTTCCACTGCCAGATTTTAATTTGGTGGTGAGGGGCCATGATGTCCTAGGACTACTGCTGCAGTGGCAGCTGAGGGAGGGCATTGCCGGCAACCGGGGGAAGCCTTGCTTCTATGGTCGTTAGTCGTTCCATAATTTGCTGGAAGCAAGCCATTGTTTGTTCTCTGACCACGACCAATTCCGCCGTAAGATTATCTACCTGCTCGCTTAATTTGTCAATTCTAGCCAAAACTGCATCTATTCTGGCATGTTGAGCTCCTGCCCGCTTCATGAGTGCATTCATGTCCAACCTAAGCTTGCTGTCGAGGTCGATGCTTCCTCATTCGAATTTTCTGCCACCTTTTTGGGCTTGCTGTCTTCTGTGTTTTCCTCTCTGGGTAGAGGTCTTTTCGCGGGAACTCGGGTGTCCGTCTCCATTGATTTTTCGTTATGTACCATTTCGTTAGTATTACATGTAGACGATTTAGTAGTGCTTTGTGAATTCTGAATAGGTGACTAGTCGAGTACCCTCTGCATTGTCGTGTTATCAATAATACGTTTCCTCATTTCTGCCAATTCCTTCTTTATGGTTTCAAGCTCTCTGTCCCTATTAGCGAATTGTTCTACCAATTCCTTCTCTGGAGCCGTTTTCCAAGGGGAGGTCTTAACTGGCGAGCTCACCTTTTGCTTGTGTCTCCATTCTTGCTTGGACTCTTTCCTTTGACTTGGTCAGGACCTGAGCCGACGACTCCGTCTCCTGTACCCGGCAGTGGTGGAAAGGAGTTCGACCTACTTCTCCCCCGGTAGCCTTTGTGGTTGTCGCGGACCCGCGATCGTGGCTGGTGTGCAGAGTCATGTTGCCCTATGTCGTTCTTGGGTTTGTGGGGCCGTGCCTTGAGCAGCCTATACTTGCAATTCCTACTACCGGTGTCGTGCATCCCCCAGCATACAATGCATTCGGGCTTGCACGTTCTACATCCGTTGACTTCGGGTGGTTTTCGCCGCATCTGCGGCAACGCTCTAGCCGTGGCTTCTAGCACACACCTGTCCTGTGCCCCGTCTTCCTACAGTTGTAACATGTCTCTACCCGCTCTCGGTACGGGTAGACGGTGAACACTGATTCCCAGCAGAATACTTGTCTTGGGAGCCTTTCCTCTCCAAAGGTGATCAGGATAGATCTTGACTTGCCGATTCTCCTTGCGTTGAGTACGGCGATGTTCGGGTTCCGCTTGATAAAGCCTTGGCGGACTTCCTCCGGAGTTCCGATGTCGTAGGCGTTGTATACGACGCCCTTAATAGCGTCGTCGGGTGCCGCAATGTAGGGCGCCATGTCGAGGGTCTTCTGGTCTATAACTATGGATTTGATGTTCACATAAGTGCTCGCTCGTTGATGATTGGGCGTGCTGATCGTGTACCTGTTGTTCCCGGAGTTGATCCTTGAAATATCTTCGTCCAGGACGTTTACATAGGTTAGGTTTGCAGACGTGCACATGGCCTGCAGTAGGCGACGCGGCACATAGTCATTTAAATTCCAGCAGTTCGCAATCTACCTCAGTGGCTTTCAGTCTTGAGCAATATATGGACAATTCATGTCCTTTAATTTATGTTGTTCATTTCTGTATGCTTGTTGGTTGTTTTTGCGTTACCTGCAGTTACCTAAAGTCCTGCGAGAAGCAATTAAAGTGTCCCCCTTCCCAAAAAACGTACACCCGATCCACAATCAAGGAAGAAGGCTCGCCCGCGCCAAAGCCCTCTCTGCGGACGCGGTACAGTTTTCCGACTAGACAGCTTTCGTGGATGCAGCGTACATACCGGGAAAACATGCCTACACGGTAGCAGTAGTCGACGGACACGGGCGTACGCGCAACTCACTCACACTTTACACCAAGAAGCCAGAGGTAACTGAATAAGCAGCGATAACACTAGCTCTAAAAGACTCGAACTTCACAACTGTATACAGCGACTCTAGAGCAGCCACTCGAGCTTTCGCCAAGGGCGGGATAGACAAGACGACGCTACGGATCTTGAGGCGGAAGTAACATCACCGATCACTCCATCGTATGGTTCCCGGCACACATGGACAGCTTAGGGGGCGGCCTGCGAAATCTCAATGAAATCGCACACGAGGCGGCGCGACTACTCATAGACCGCGTCCGTCCGGTTTCCCCTGCTACTCCACATATCGAGTACAGAGATCAATTATTCACGTACAACGAGCTCACTAAGCACTTTTATCTAGGCAGACGAGCATTTCCCCTCCCGGATAAGAAATTAACCCGCAGCCAATCAGTCACGTTACGCTTGCTCCAAACGAACTCATACCCCAACCCCTGGCGCATGCAGCACATCGACCCAGACTACGACGGACAACATGTGTGTGAACGGCGCAGTGACCGTGTAGACTTAAACCATATGCTGTGTGGTTGTGCATCGAGCAACGACTACGCCAAGAACAAGGAACGTTGGGACAAAGTGTAAGAAGTGCTTCACTACATGATCAGCTTCGGGCTGTCCAGGAGGCCCGCGCGGCGGCGGAGAGCTTCGGGCTCTCTGTGCAGACGTGGGAGCTGCCCTCTACACATGGCGCCTAGCCGAGTGTCCTCCAGGACCCCTACTGTGGGAAATAAAGTTTTACCCAACCAAACCGCAAGAAACGTGGGTGTGGGGCATTAGATGGATAGGCTGTTAAGAGTCGGGCGTGAGACCGGCGACTTTGGACCACATAGGCAAGAACTCGAACCCATCCCGATTGAAACAAGTGGAGGAGTCAAAAACGGCGAAGGCAAGGTGCGACTTGAAACAGCCATCAAAAAAGAGCCGGAGAGGAACTCGGCGTTGTTTGGCCGGTCATCGACAGCTGTCAACAAGCGGACCGATTGGCTGTGGTAAGGTTAATCTGGTAGCCAGGCTAACATAACTTCTACCAGGTTAGGGTAACCTGGTTAGGATAACCTGGTAGAGTAGCTAATAGTTAAATACTTTTGGATACGCTTCGGTTTCGCTTGAAAGTAAGACACGGTTTACGTAATGGCTTGAACTTCATTGTTTTTCTAATAAAGACGCTCCGCTGCTGTGGTTAGTAAAGTAGCAAGACTATGTTTCCAATTAGTCGATAGCATGGTTTGAATAAGCACAGTTTCGCTGAAGCATTAAGTCTAGACTACTTCCCCATTGCATGGTGGTAGTCGATTGCAGTTTGCGTAGTGTATGTTGTGTTGTGCGATGAGGCTAAAGCATACGTTGCACGGTGGTCTTTGCCCTTGACTAGGGCACCTCTTTCTATTTTCACTCCCACCTTCCTCTCTTTCCTTAGGATTTGGTTAAGGTGTCCGCAAATAATTGTGACAAATACTGCGCCTTTTATTTCCTGTAAACCGATTTGAAACGCCACTGCTGCACTGAGTGTGCTTCTATATGTTGTGTGGTTCGGCTTTCGAGGACGCGTCAAATGAATGCCGCCGCACGCACGCATGGATCGAACGCCCGGTGATGGATGGAAGGATAACTACTTTTATTGTCCACCGGAAATGGAGGCCCCCTACTTTCCAACCCCGGCAGGAAGGCCTAGCGGACGGAGCCGGAGCCTCCGCTAATAAAGGCTATCAAAGATGTCTCTTCACGGCCTCGGCCTCCATGCGGACGGCTCGTTGCTGCCGAGCGTGGTGTTCGCTCCGCAGTGGGCCTCCCCAGCTTTCTCTGCTATTGATATATTCCTCGACTCAAGGGGAGTCGACGCACTCCCATATAATGTCGTCGAGGGTACCCCTCTTTCCACATGCTTTACAAATATAATTTTCACGCTTCCCTGGTAGGACGTGAAAGGCTCATACTGGGTTAACAAAATTTGCAGCTTGAAGTCGCCGCCATGCGGTAGCCTCTCTAATAGTATCTTACACTGGGGTTACAGTATTTTTCTGTTTAATCTATAATTCTCAACGAATTCAGAATAGCTTTGCGCGCGTTTATCCATGTTCTGGCAACCCGGCGGTTATACGGTTACCCGGAAGTTGAAAGCTCGGGCGCAACTCGTGTGCCGCTTCATTGCCGGGAACCGAGGCATGCGCTGGGGACCATGTTAGGCTGACTTTGTAGGTCAACTCTTTGCCAGCCAGGATCCTCGCCGCTTCCGGTGAGATTCTACCTTGCATTAAATTCCAGAAAGATGTTTTACTATCGCTGACTACAAATTTTACTTCCGTTCCAACGTAAGCAAGCGCTATAGCAACTTTTCCGGCCGTCTCTATTTTGTGGCAGCGAATAGTGGCTGTGTGGCCTAAATTTTGAACAGTACGTTCGCCCGAGCCGAACAACCACCATACAATAATCTGAAAAAGAAGCCGGTACAGTGTAAGAAGATACTTTGTTGGGCAAGTTGGTAAACATCCATTGTCAATAAAAACAGCGCAAACCGGAAGACATAGGACAAGATAAAAGGAAGCTACAAAGCAAGGACTTGTATTGTAGCTTCCTTTTATCTTGTCCTAACTGTGTTCCTGTTTGCGCTATTTTCATAAACCACGGAATGTTTTAGTGAACAGATCACGGACAACCAACGAGGAAGAAATATAAATACTGTCTAGGCGGGCGTGCGGCCTCCCCTAGACATGCGTGAAGAGTGTAGTTACATGGCATGAATCCTCTGTATCAATGAGTCTTGCATCATCTATAACATGCGACAACACTTCAACACTTCTGACTCTGTGTGCACTAGGCACGGCACAATTCATTCATGTGACATACACATATAAAATGTCTCATTAGCACAACATTCATATCACAATCTAAAAGGGTAGCCATGCCTTCAAACATATCGACACGCTAAGCTGCACTATTGAACTTATAAATATTATTATGTCTATATGGATTCCAGAGGAGCAAAAAAGCACAGCTTATCAGCCGCCCTTCAGAGTCGATAAGCAAGATAAGAGAGAGTCTTTCGCAAAACATTACAAGAGTTCAACGCTGCTGAACCAAATATTGAGTGAAAAAAATTAGCTGCGGGTGACCGAGCATTCTTCTTCTTCTCTTGTTCTTCCTCAGCCCACATATAAAGCCCAGCTGTAACCAAGCTCTTACACCTTACATATTACACCTTAGTGGCCTATAGGTGTAATATGAATGCCAGGGTCCTAGCACACTAATTCTGACATACCCGTCCCATCTGAAACGAGAGACACAAGTTGGCAGCTCCCGCCAGCTGAGCTGCCAACTGAGCCGCGGCTCCGACCGCGCCATGCCGACCACTTGAGTAGGGAGCCCGTCTCTCGCTTTTGTGTCTTGTGGGGTGTGACGTCAATGCGTCACGTGAGTAAGACGGGGCCACCGCCGTGGTACGCTGACTGCTTGAGTAGGTAGCCCAGCTCTCACCCTAGTATCACGTGGGGTGTGACGTCACAGCGTCACGTGGGTAAGACGTGGCTACCGCCTCGCTACGCTGAAGGCTCGAAACCTAGAGTAGTATTGCTTTCGCAATAAAAGAAGAAGCAACCTGCCGACAGACCAGCAGCATGCGCCACAATAACATTGTAATCAGACAAAAAGGGTCCTAGTGCCCTCTCTGTATCCTGCTCACTCTCAATCTTCGTTTCCTGGACAGCGACATAATCAAGCCGCCTGCTGCTGAATAGTCGGAGAAGTTGCACCTACTCCTGACGCGACCTAAGTCCTCGCAGATTCAGCGTTGCAAACACCAGCTCCTCAGAGATCGCCATGGTTACAACACAAGTGCTAAATAGACCTTTTGTCTGTCCGGAGAATGCGACGTCACCTCCCAACCGCTGCCACGACTGCGGCAACGCGAACGTTGGCACTTCCTCTTGTGTTTCGACGTGCGCCGGCGGCAGCGATACTTCACACTTACCGGACCGCCATCGTCACTTGAGTCAGATGCGCATTGTTCCCGGCGCTTATGAAGATGCCCTTCAACAGGAATAGCGGCCTAATTTGCAAGTAGAGTGGCCTGACCTGCTAGCTCTTCCTCACCATTTACCCCAGGGGCAGGAGTAACCAGGGCGGCATTTTTGGTAGTATTGGAGCAGGTAACAGGCTCTCCACTATGTTCCGGATACAGCGTCTCACATCGAGGCTGCATCTCACGTTCTTCCACTTTTTGCTCACTCTCATTGGAGCCACCTTGGGGAACAACCGACGGGCTATATTTGGAAGTCGTGTCCGCAATAGAGGCTGGAAAGGCAGCAGCCGCGTCAAGCACTCCATGGTGTCTAGTAAATGCTCTTGTAGAGCGTCGTCGGGGGCCGCACACGATGCCGCAGCTTGTCAGCGTAAGTAACGATGCACTCTTCTGCGGGATGTTGCTGTGTCTCTCGCTGAAGGAGTCGGCGTTGGAGACGTACCACATCTTCTGACTAATTGTGGCACACAGAGCCTTGTTTTAATGCCGGGCAGACCTGCGCTATGCTCCCGATGACACCGTGTTGGCCACATTTGTAGGCAGTGCCGTACGCTGTGCTGTGAGGACACAGCGTCAGCCGTCCTCACAGCGCGGCGTACGCCACTGCCTACAAATGTGGCCCACACTGTGTTATCGGGAGCATAGCGGAGGTCTACGCGGTATTAAAGCAAGGCCCTGTATGCCACAATTAGCCAGCAGATGTGTTACGTCTCCAACTCCGACTTCTTCAGCGAGAGACACAACAACATCCCGGTACAGCGTACTCAAATCTTCCATTTCCACCACTTTCCAATTTTCCGTCCAAATCGAAGTCACCATCCCTTACGTCTGTAGTGCCTAAAGTATGAAGGCGTCTTGCAAGCGCTCGGGAAGCCACAGAAGCTTCAAATTCACCACTTTTGGTTCTTAATGAGATCACCACAAGCCACCAGTATCTCTTTCGATTGTGCCTATTTGCAGGTGACCATCAATACAAGGCACATTTGAAATTGGCCAATTGAACTACTTTTTTTTTGAGGTCCACAACATTCCGAAGTGAGTCTCTGAAGTCCTATGCCCGGTACGGGCATCCGACAAGGTTCGCGTGCAAGAAAACGGAGTCAGCGACCGCTTACCAGTTGTGAGATTGGGCAAAACAATACGATAGTCGTTACGGCTTGTATTAGCCTGAGCAGTACCCGGCCAGAGGCCGATTGAAGCCTCTGTGCGGAGAACATCGAGGTACGCAACCGCTTGGCGAACCCGGGATAGTAAAACGCATATCATAATTCTACTTGTCTATCGTGAGGAAGGCAATTAAAAATAAATAAATAAATCCTTTCTCCACAGGCAACTGAACCACGCTCCCTTGCACCCCCGTTGAGCGCTTTAACTAACTGCGCCACGCCCGGGATAGCAAAGGCGCATCATAATTCTCCTTGTCTGCCGTAAGAATCATAGCAGCGATGACAATGACGCGCCATTTTATGATAATAACAAAAATGACATTATCAATGATAATAATAGCACATTTAGTTTCTTCTGATATTGAGAGAAAGCGTAACGACCCCCTATACAGCAGTAACGCCTAGGCTTTCGCATTTCTGCAGGGCAGATTCTACAGTGTTCTCGGAATTTTTCTATTTCCGTTTCTCAAGGAGGTTTTTACCTTGTCCCGATCCAATCAGAACTTGATTTTTTTGCATATGTGTTATATTATAACCATCTGAATCTCTTGCGAACTATCGACCTCAGCCTTCTTCCAGTACAATCTGTGAAGGCCTGTATGATGCTTTGTTGCAAAGTTGTGCCTAGATAGCCAAAAGCTCCTATTCTCTTATGGGAGACTTCATTTGTCCAGGTATTCAATGGATTGACTCCAACCCCATCGTACCTTCTAATTAATCTGGGCGTGTACCTTTCCTTGACCTTTGTGTCACATTTAATATATGTGACCTTTTAAAGAAACCAACTCGCATTACACCCTCATGCGCAGATGTGCTGGACATTATCCTCACGATCTATCCTGGTGCTGTCTCGGCCCTAAATCTACTGTCGGGTCTAATTAAGGGATCGTAGCCAAATCCACTTCACTATGTCATAACGTTTACCTCGCCCATTTAAACAGTATTCAATAACCCGCGACTCCGGTAAAGCTGACTTTGAAGCTGCAATGTAGCTCTTGAAAAGTTCGTTGACACATTTTAGCCGCAGTTCTCGGAACACAGACTGCATGAAGACTAGAGATTAGTTCAAAGTCAGGTAATAGTGGTAATCAATAAATACGTTCTTCTGCGGTGAATATCTGCCATGAAACGTTCGCCCTGGTTTCTTCATTTTTCACATGGTGCACAAGTAATCCTTTGCACTTGACGTTTTGACAAATGGATCATATCCGTATCGACTGACCGGGTATTTCTAAGCTCATTTAGGCAGCTTAGACAGAGCGAAAATTTCATCTTCAGACAGTATTCAGGTAGTATTGTATTAACTACACAGTTGTGAAACTCACCCTAACGTATCCATTCATTATATACATCTTTTCACACTTATTACAGAGTACCACGCTACTTAATGACTGGAAGATGCGAAAGGTGGTTCCGCGCATACGTTGGTTAATTAAGAGCCCTACAACATACCCTAACCTCATTAACATCACTTCGATGCAAGTTATTTGAACGCATAATGTTTGTAACCTAATCTATGATTTTGAATGGAACGGTTTTTCCACATCTAATAAGCATGGTTTCGAAAAAATCATTCCTGTGAAGCATGTCTTCACGTTTTTACCAATGATCTGTGTTTCACTCTGGGTCCATCGTGTTTTGTGGAGTGCCTTTTTGTCGAATTTGCAAAGATGTTTGCTACTTTTCACAAAAAAAAATCAGATAAAACTGTTTTACATAAAATTCTTCTTTTCAGCCTTATGAAGTGGATTGAGTGCTTTTTGGAGACTCGTACCGAGTACGTTACAACTAATCATTGGAGCTAACCCGTATGACCTGTAACACCTGGCGCTCCTCAAGGCTCCATACTAGGCCTTCTGCTCTGCGCAATCTAATTACCGGTTTTCCTGATTCCATTCACTCAAAAATAAGACGTTATTCAGATGAGTGCGTAATATACCGCCAAATATAAAACCTCTCTGATGTAGCCATTCTTCGATCTGATGGTGATAACATTCCCACTTTATGGCACACCTTGGTTTGTGAAATATACGTGTTGGTAAGTGCAAAGTAATGAGAGTAACACGTACCCTTAACCAGTCTTTATGCGCGTATTTCCTTAATAACACGCCTCTCACTTCTGTCTGTGATCATACGTATTTTGGCGTATAGGATACTAACAACCTCGCATAGAAAACGCCTGTTGAGTATATTACTAATAATGCTAAACGCACGCTTTCTATTTTTTCTTGCATTTTTTTCCTTGTCCCAGCTACCCTGATAGTATCTTTTCCTAAAAAAAAAGTATCTAAAGTATCTAAAAGTATATCTTATGTCCCCTTGAATATGCCTCTTTTGCTTAGTATTCCGCGTACAAGCTATCGATTCCACTCAAAATCGCTATGCTCGTTTCATTCTTGCTATTTATTCTCGCTTAGCGAGAGTAACACATAGGAAAAACATTCAATGTTCCTTATCGTTCCTCATGCACTCAAATTTATCGTTTATATATTCGGGCTTTTATGTTAGGGCTCAACACCGCACCGACAATGCACTCATCGTTATTTTTAACCCAGGTGCTCTTCTCTGTATGGATGCCCTGCCCATCTCTTGGCGGAACCAGACGCAACGACGCCATCACACTCTATTTGACCATGGAACCGATCAGACTAGTGAACGAGAGCAAGTCAGCGGAAAATGCATGCCTTTTACGCTATTCTGCACTGCATCTCAACATGACATCGAGATACGGCTGGCAACAAGGAACGCTGACAGACGACATATTTAAACGCTTATCGACGACCGTCAGATTTGGGCTCGACACCGCACCGACAATGCACTATCGTTCTTATTAACACGGGTGGGTTACTTGAACAAGTATCTTTGCTGTAAAAGTTCAAACCGATAATTGTCCGCGGTGTCGTGCGTCTCTGACAAGGGCGAGATTGCGCACAAATTCTTTTTAAAATTCCCCCTTGTTGTTTACCGTACTTCTTTCATGCGCTCCCTCATACTCTTGTGTGGTGACATAGAATTGAATCCAGGTCGGAGCAATATGCCTTGCCAGTGCTCTTCTCTGCTTGATACGATAATAAGTATAGAATAGGACCAAATGCAGATACGGAGTAAATTTGAAGAGCTACAGCAGTGGCATGTCCACATTGGCTATCAACAAAAAGTCTGTAAGAAAACATTGCTTGCCTCGGAGAAAATCAATCTCCTCTGCCATATTTATCTCCTGAGCAAGCGTGAAATCAGAGCATTAGCATAACTGGTATTAATAAAGACATCGCAGCAGTCAGAGCTGCCGCTAATGACGCGGAAAACAGAGTACGTAGAAATAATCGTTTGTTCCTTGGATTACCTGATTCTCAGACTGAAACCTGGACACAGTCAGAAGAGGCCGTTGTTTCCTTGTGTGGTGAAGCTATGTACGTTGAAATAGATGGGGCTAACATACAACGAGCTAATTGGTCGCTTCAAAGCTGATAAAAAACGCCCTATCATAGTTAAGTTCCTGCGATTTACGGATAAGGAGGCTGTCCTTGCGGCGCGATCTCAGCTGAATGTGGATGAATACTCGGTCCGGGAAGACTTTTAAGCCACGGTACGTTATGCCCGCAGTAAACTTAGGAAATTTGCAAGACAACAAAATTTATCACTCAAAATACGCTTCGAGAAGCTCATAACGAATGGCCGATGTTATGTCTACGACGCTTACAAAGACATCGTTACTGAAGCTAAAATATAACTATATGGTGGCAAGATAGTCCGAAAAGATGAAACCACATGTCATGCCGCTTATCTCTCTACCCATTAACACACTATCCTGAACGTTCTAATGATTACCTGTTGCAGAATTGCAGACAAAAGTGATGCACTTGCTAGCCTCATCCTTTCTTCCAAGCCTCACATTGTACTGCGCCCCGAATCGTGGCTGGATGAAACTGTAAAAAACAGTAAAGTTCTCCCCTCGACTTTTACGATTTACAGGCGAGATCGAGACAGGCATGGGGGTGGCGTTTTTCTTTTAGTTGATAAATGCCTCTCAAGTGTTTCAATAGATAGCTAAAATATTGACTGTGAACTGTGCGGTGACGAGGGAGTCAGCATGATGCTACACATACTGCATTTGGCGCATTCTATCATATAGCCCTAGTTGTAGCAGTCCAGACAGTTTTATTTCCCTCTCTCGTGCCCTCCAAAGCCAGGCCACAGATTATATACTCGATGGTGATTTTAATATGCCTTCCGTGCATTGGGAGCACAGATCCCCCGTTTTGTCCTTTCGCTGCGCTCCCTCAAATGCATTTAGTATTGTGGTCTTTGCCAACGGCATTTATCAGTTTATAGGCTTTCCCACAAGACGATGCGGTGACAGCGTTTCCGCACTTCACCTGATATTCTTATACTCTGATAGGCTAGTTTGATCCACCTTACCCGTGCCAGGAATTAGTGACCATGATGCTGTATTGGCACAAATTTCCTGCAGGCGCTGGTCACCGATTAAAGCCTTGTCACGTATAGTGTTCTTTTTTGAGAAAGGTAATTATGGCTTAATTAAGCACTGCCTTGAGAATTTCGGCGAAGAGTTTCTATACTACGCTAATACTTCTGATATTAACGACCTATGGGGGCTGTTTAGGAACAAACTACTATCCCTAATTGACAAACATGTTCCATCCAAATTTTTATCATGTAGACGAAGACATAAGAAACCATGGTTCACTCCTGAAATAAAGCCCCTGCTAAATCAAAGAGGCATCCTTTACCGAAGGTACGTTAGCACAAAGAATGACGAAAAATGAACGATCAAATCAACGATAAAACACTCCAAAGATGCCTTCAATGCCTCTCTAAGTGTCAAGCTGAAACTTAATCCAAAAGAGATATGGAAACATATAAAATCCACTAGCAAAGAACAAAGCTCCATTCCTCCAATCTCGACTCACGAATCTCTAATTTCTGACGACGCAGAAAAATCTAATTACTTGAATAACTACTTTAGATGCGTTTTTTCTGCACCTGCCAATTATATCACAGCCGCGTCGATCCCCTAACCTTGATTGTATGTCAGACCTGATTATTTCTTACGAAGGTGTCGTGAAACGCCTACAGGAATTAAAAGCTAATTCAGTCACTGGTCGCGACAACATTCCTTGTCATGTGCTCAAAATGTGTTCCCCGTTGTATCCAAATTTATTGTTGACCGGTGTGGTGTGTTATCTTCAAGTGCTCTACCCGATGAATAGAAAATAGCGAACATTTTGCCAGTACAGAAAAATAGTCCTCGATTTCAAGTTGGAAACTGCATGCCAATATCAATAACCTGTGTGTGTGGCAAGTCTTTAGAGTGTATTTTTTACTCTCTTTATTTCGTCATTTGCAGGCCTCCACCAATTTTTCGTCAATTTTCAACATGACTTCAGAGCTGAATTGTCATGTGCGACTCAACTTGTTGAATTTGCACATTTTTTTTTCTCTTTTGATTGTGAAAAACAGGTTGCTGGACTTTCAGAAGGCTTTTCACACGGTGCCCCACTCCTTACTGGCGTTTAAGCTTTCCCGCCTAGGTTTGCCTTACAATATCTTACACTGGGTAAAAGGCTACTTTCACGACCGCAGTCAAAAAATCGTCATCAAAGGCATAGAGTCAAAATATGTTCCGGTTACATCTGGCGTACCGCAGGGGTCTGTGCTAGGACCACTTTTTTTTTTAAATGATATCGGTTTGGGTATAACTTCTAGAATTAGACAATATGCAAATGATTGCGCACTGTATCGAAATATAGGAAATAAGGGAGATACTAACGATCTACAAACAGACTTAAACCGAATCATATAATGGTGCTGTAAATGGAATATGACTCCAAACCCTAAAGCATGCTGCCATATTCGTTTTATCTGAAAAAAGGTAAACATCTTGAATAGTTACTTTTTAAATAGTCCTCAAATAGCCACATATCAGGATGTTAAGTACCTAGGCTTTTATTTTTCTCATAATTTAACCTTGAACAAGCATGTCGATTACAGAGCACTGAAGGATGGTGCGTACTCAACTTCATTAAAAGAAATTTTCGTAACATACCAAGTGACGTGAAAGAAGTTCTGTATATCTCAAACATGCTCTCAATATTAAGATAGGCAACGGTAGTGTCAGATTCAGCTACAAAAATTCTTATCAAGAAACTTGAAGCGATACAGAATCATGCAGCACGTTTCATTTTAAACACTTACGATCGTCACAACAGTGCTAGTGTGTTAGAAAAGCAATTAGGATTGGATTCCCTACAGCTCCGTCGTACCTTCTTCAAATTAGTCCCCTTAAACGACTTTATGAACGAAAAAATTGGCATTAACCGTGATGCTTACCTTCTTTTAAGTGCGCGCGGCCTGATCGTGGGCAGAAAAAAACGAACGAATAGAAAGAATGCGACGTATGTGTGTTTGCGTTTGTGTGTGCCGTGCGTCCCGTGAAGTATTGGTGGACTCAACACATTCCCGAAACCAGAGCAGCCTTCCTTCTGAAGAAGCGGTGGGGGTCGGAGAACCGGTGCCGGGAGGACGGCAAGGAGGAGAAATTTATGACCTCCCGCGGGGCGCACTGCTCGTGTCAGCCGGGCGAGACTAAAACCCGCCATGAATAGGGTTTTTTCGGCAAAAATTTGTCCCTAGATTTCCCCAAACGCATTGAACGCCATGTTTTTACAAAGTACCTAAATGCTGACTATTATGTGCCTAGCTGAGTCTGAATTTGTCCCCAGATTCGTGGCGGGCTGGCGGGCTTTTCGGCTCTTTCCTCGTTGTCGCCGACGGCGTCCAGAGCATTGACGCTCGTCAATCCAAATGCCTGGATTGAGCTCGTCAATCCAGGCATTTGGATTGACGAGCTCTGGACGACGCCGTCGTCGGCGCATTCGGGCAGTGTTTGTAAAGTCTCTCAGTTTATTGGCGTGGTTTTGCTGCAGCGGAGGTAGTGCAACGCACCCTTAACATTAAACCATTCAACTGCAAAAGTCGGACGTTCGATTCCTGGGTGCCGAGCAAATTGGCGATGTCTGCGTCCACGATCTGACATCGGCCGTCGCTTCTCACGTAAGCCATTGTCTTTGCTGTTGTTTTTTGACAAAGTGCGCTGAATGCAGCGGTAGGTGGGTGTCGTGTTCATTTTTGTCCGCGAAATCAATGCGAGAGGTGTCATTCAGCAGTGAATTAAGCTAAGCAGCAACCTGGTACTTAATTGTTTTTGAGCTTGCAGATATGACAGATCGAAATTAGCGTGCAATTTGTAAATTACTCACATCTCTGTGGCATGGATGCCACCTTATAGCTTTGGAAAGCAATCTGAAGATGGTGCAAAACTCGTGTGTTTTATCAGAACATGTATCGATATATAAGCAGTATAGAAAAAATGACTTTGGAAGGAATGAAATTGTTTCCAACAAAGCTTTGCGCAAATACATTTTTTTTCTATCAGGAACTTGCGAGAGCGCAACACGACAACGTAGGCACTATACTGTGTCAGCTTGCTGCTTATCTGCTTATCTGATTCTAATTTAAGATGATTAGCATTAGCAGCATTTGTTGTTTTAGTTGTTATTTTATTACGTATACAAAAGGAAAGAAAAGATGTTTGCCAGCCCCGGTATCTGATATCTGAAGCACCTGAACAGGGGCGGTTGAATTAAAGGGATAGCGAGGAAGGGGTAGAGGAAATCAAAGAGGTGAACGATAGGGAGAAATGTAGGTAAAAATAAAAAAAATATATATACACTGTGACACAATATACAGTAGTTCGCTTGAGGCCCAGAGTAAAGAATGCAGCGAGCTGCCAAAATGCGGCCAGGAAGGTAGCTTGCTTAACTTCCTTCAGGTCACTTGCAGCTGCCTTGTTACTGTATACGTGTTAGTAGACTATAAACTTGGGCTGATATCTCATATGCAATGCTGCTTGGTAGAGCACTCACTTCATTTCAGTGTTTACTTGTGTCTATGCCATTTTTTTGTTTTTACTGTCAGCAGTCTTGGAGACGCAGCCGCTCGCTTATTCTGGACAACTTTCGCATCCTTGGCTCCCTTCATGTACAGTACATGTACCAAGGTATATATAAATGCATTATATTCAGTATTTTCATTTTATTTTTCAGTGCATGAGTATTGTTTCTGCTATGGATAGCAATTTGTTAAGTGACTGAAAAACATTTATAGCTGCAATTAAAACATATGAGTGTCAATCTGTGAGGCCACATTGTTGCCATTGTCTTTGGTATCGTCTGGACATGCCACACCCTATACCCAATGAATTACCTGTATAGTCGTTCCACCAAACTGAAATTGAATCTGGGTTGCAATACACACTTATACGCTATATTACCCCAGTACTAAACCCAACACTACGTCTCGTAACTGCCACACTTGTTGGCTGCTTACTACACCGAGCCACTCCAGCACTTACTGTTAGCACTACACACCCATATATTTCTTTGATTTATTTATTTATTTATTTATTTATTTATTTATTTATTTATTTATTTATTTATTTATTTATTTATTTCAAATACCCTAAGGGCCTTTGCGGGCATTGCATAGGGGGGGATTCATCGAATAAACACAGATAATTTACATTACAAGCAAAGAAAAAGCTGTAAGCAGAAATAGGTGCACACAAAACCATGAACAATTTATGCAGTGACATCTAGATGCTAGAATCTAAGAAAGAAGACATCTAGAATGGGAGCAGTTAGGGATAAGAGTAGATGGAGAATACCTCAGTAATCTGCGATTTGCTGATGACATTGCCTTGCTAAGTAACTCAGGGGATGAATTGCAAATAATGATGACCTAGACAGGAAAAGTAAAAAAGTAGGCTTGAAAATCAATATGCAGAAGACTAAGGTGATGTTTAATAGCCTAGGGAAGGAAAAACAGTTTACGTTAGGTAGCGAAGCACTGGAAGTAGTAGGCGAATATGTGCACTTAGGACAGGTAGTAACCGCAGATCCGGACCATGAAAAGGAAATAACAAGGAGAATAAGACTGGGATGGAGCACATTTGGCAAGTACTCCCAGATTATGACTAGCAGTTTATCGGCATCGCTCAAGAGAAAAGCATACAACAGTTGCATCTTACCTGTACTTACCTATGGGACTGAAACGTGGAAGCTAACAAAGAGGGTTCTACTAAAGTTGAGAACAACGCAGAGGGCTATGGAAAGAAAAATGGTAGGGATAACGTTAAGAGATAGGAAGCGTGCAGAGTGGGTCAGAGAAATAACTCAAGTCATTGACATACTAATGGAAATCAAGAAGAAATGGGCATGGGCAGGACATGTAGCGCGAGGAAAGGATAAGTGATGGTCGCTTAGGGCAACAAACTGGATTCCAAGGGGAGGAAAGCATAGCAGGGGGCGGCAGAAAATTAGGTGGGTGGATGAGAGATTAAGAAGTTTGCAGGGGTCAAGTGGATGCAGCTCGCACAGGACCGGATTAATTGGAGGAATATGGGAGAGGCCTTCGCCCTGCAGTGGGTATAGTCAGGCTGAGGATGATGATGATGATCTAGATGCTTAAATTAGCATTACCTCATGGTATAGACACCCGCTCACTTGTCCTTGTTGTCATCCATGGCTTGGCCTTGTAACCTCCGACTGCTTGCTCCTTCACACCCTCGTAGGATAGTCGTGCATGGCGTGTGAGTGCCGTAGATATAAACCAGTATCCTTCAATGCTCTAACCTCACCCAGTATTATTGAGCACTAGACTGGCTTCAGCATTTTGCGCTGCCCTAGCTTAAGCATCTGTTGCGAAATTAAATATTAGCAGCCACATTCTCCTGATGTTGGACATCAGTATACAGAACATAGAATGATGAAGGGAAATCGTATTTCCAGAGATACAACACAAATGGAGTTTTAGGCTTCAAGAAAGCTTTAGATAAATATTGAACTTGATCTCAAACAGTTCAGGCCTGCCATAGTCAAGCCCCCACTTCGCTAAAAAAAAGAAAAGCAAACAAACAGCAACTGCACCCTAAAATGCAAATGCATATGGATACATTGACATCATTTGAGAGGCTACACATTTCACATTCATGCGACGCAATCGTGCGCAGCCACTGTCACTTCCTTGATACTGTCCAGACCTGTACCTGCTCATTGTGCCTTACGTTCCCTATTCCTGTGAACTGTTTCAAAGCTTTTTCCTTGTCAGCGGCTTGTGTCACCTTCTTCCCACGCTTACAGCCACTTTTGCCCTTGCATGCAACATGCTTGATTCCATGGTCTTGAAAAGGCCATTACAAGGTCCTGCATGCACATGGAAGCAAATTTGTAAATATGTTGTAAGGCACAATGCTTTGGTGTTATACTGCTACACTTGTCTGTTTATTTGTTTATCTTTTGGATGGATGGATGGAAACAACTTTATTTAATTAAAAAAAAAGTCTTCCAGGGTGGTCCCCTACTAGTCCAGGAGTCCACGGGCTTTTGCTTCGCATAGAGCCCGATCGACCAGCCATTTCATACCGGAGGATTGAGCTGTCCGCAAAGCAGCCTCCCATGAAGAAAAGGTGGGATGGGGGATGGGGGGCACTGCCTGGGGGGAAGGACATTCCCACAGGTAGTGGAAAAGTGAGGCTTTTGGCTCGCCACAGGTGTCGCAGTGAGGGGGCAAGCCAGGGTGAAGGCATGAGAGACGGTAGGAGGAAATGAAACAATCCGTCTGCAATTGTCGCCATGTAGCACTGGACAAGGGTGACAAGGTGCTGTGGGGTGGTGGCAGTGTCATGCGCTTGTGTTTGTAGAATGTGGTGATTTGTTGGTATGTAGAAAGGACCGATGCGGCTTCCTGCGAGGATTTGGGTGCCTGATCATCCGGGGCTCGGGTAGAGAGTTCTCGAGCCAGCGCATGAACGCGCTCATTACCGGGGATCGAGGCATGCCCTGGGATCCACGTTAGATTAACCGTTCGGTCGAGAGAGGTGGCGGTGGTAAGAATATGATGCGCGGCCGGTGTCGCCACGCCGTTTAGGTAGTGGCGGTATGCCGCCTGAGTATCTGTACAAATTTCGGTAATGGCTTCGTCAATGGCTGAATGGGCAAGCGCGAGTGCGATGGCGGCTCCTTCCGCTTCTGCAGGCGAATTAGTTCGAATAGTGGCGGCGGCCCCCACTCTGCCATCTTCGTAGGCAGCGACTGCAGTGAAAAATCCTACTTTCGAATTCCCTGCCGCGTCGACATAGAGGATATCAGAGCGGCTGCGGTATCTTTTGGTGTAATAGCTGGCTCTAACTTTCCGCCGTCCCTGATAAAGGCAAGCGCCCATGTTGCGTGGTAGGGGCTTCTGGTATATGTGACCCTGCGTGCCCGGAGAGATCATGAAAGGTGTAGCACTTGCTGGGTTGGCGATGGGTGGATTGAGACGGAGTTGTCGCAGTAGGCATCGTCCTGTTTCCGTGCGACTCAGGCGGACTAATTGGTTGGTGCGTTGAGATTCTATTAATTCGTTCACGGTATTGTGAGTACCAGTGGCCAGCAGACGTTCTGTGCTAACCGTCCGTGGAAGACGTAGGGCGGAGGTTACGGCCATGCGTATTAGGATGTCCGCCTGCTCTGTTTGGCGCTGAGTGAGTATATGATATGGGAGGTGGTATGTGATTCGGCTAATGATTAATGCATTGGTCATATTGAGGGTTTCGCGTTCCGACAGCCCATGGTTGCGCGCAGCCACACGCCTGATTAGTCCAGCAACCTGCTTAGTCTGTCTTTGCAAGAGTTGAAGGGTGGCGGTTGCATCAAGTGCGTTGTTAATGAGAAGGCCAAGAATCTTCATCTGAGACACAATGGGCACTGGGTTTCCGTACATGTGAAGTTCAATGGGGGGATCACCGGGTATGGGTTTAAGCTGCATTAGTTCCGATTTTGTTGGGGAGCAGCGGAAGCCTGTGTTTTCTAGATAGGTGGTGGTGATGTCTATGGCAGACTGCAAGATATCCTGGGCTGTTCCAAGGGATCCGCCTGTTGTCCAGAGGGTTATATCATCTGCATATAAGGCTGTGTGGAGCTCTGGGATAGCTATGTCTGGGCAAGTTCTGTTATGTATTTTTTTGTCCTACTGTTATATGTGCACAGCACTGTTATATGTGCTCGAGATGCTTGGGGCACTAAACCCCATAAACCAGTTACCAACCAACCGTCTCTTGGCACTAGCCTGATTTCTTTTATTCCACAGTTTTTCAGTGGCAAGAATGCATGCTATCATCAGTCTCCCCTTCCTCCATCCTTTTGATCGCTATGTGGTTATTTCTTTCTCTGTATCATATAAGGGGGACACTCTCCTATGTATAGATAAACCAGCAACAGTGCGGTACCCGCTTATTGCAACATCCTTAACAAAACATATTCACTGCAGCTTAAATGTGGTGCTGTCATTATATCATAAGCAGAACAGGCCTCTCGGCACCCCTGCTCCTGGTCTACCCCGACGTGAAGCAACTTTGCTGTGCTGCCTGTGGGTTGGTGTAGTGTTAACAAATTCTCATTCGTTTGTGATAGGTATGGCTAATAGCCCTGCATGTGCAACCTGTGGGTCTGACGAGACTATAGGCCACATTCTTTGCGAGTGGACCTCATACAATGCAGAAAGACAGTTTCTCTGCCCTGCACTAGAGTGTCTATATGGACACCCGCTGACAGAAATCAAGATTATATGCCATTGGCTGCGGCGATCGTCTGCGGTGAAGACTTCCCAGGCACTGCTCTGCTTCATGAAAACCACGGGCCTGATCGGTAGACTGTGATTTTGCTGCGATGCGACGTGATATGGCTGTGATGTGAGAGTACTGACTTCATATTTCTGTAACTTTCTTTTACACATCGCTTTTATATTCACTTACCCCCTTCCCCCAGTGCAGAGTAGCAAACCGGTTTCTTCTTCGGTTAACCTCCCTGCCTTTCCTCCTCTTCCAACACCCCTGCCTATAGTTACACTCAGAACTTGCCTGTGCAATGAACCTAAACCTGAAGTTGCAAACCAAGATGAGGTGAAAAGCAACATAAAGTTCTGCAGTTCATGGTCAAGACTTTTATAGAGACTCCAATTATAGTTTGCTTCAACGGCAAGTATCCGAAGGCTGTTTGCTATGTAGCACGCACGGTATGGATGTTCTTGATTGCATACAGCTTCCAAATTTATTCAACTGTCACCACATAGAAACGAAAGATTGCATCATTCCAAGCATTTAGTCGAGTATCGAGCACACTGTGATACGTTCATGTTCTCCTTCTTTCCCCTGGCGGTCCGCGAATGGCATGGTTTAGCCGATGAAGTGGTTAATTGATCATCACTAGATGAGTTCAGTTCACGGCTGGCAATTGTTCTTTGAGTACCCTATATATGTGTAGCCTGACCTCTGTACAAATATAGTGAAACATGTGTCTTCAGCGGGATTGTATTGTATCATATCCTTTTTTTCCATTTCTTGTTCCACACTGCCATATAGAATTATATAAAAATTAGACAAGTGTGGATTGTCAGTATTCCTGTCATTTGCTGTTTCTATATTATGCCCCAAACCTGCAACAGCCTCCAAAAGGAGGCTAGCAGTATGTATGAAATAAAATAAACCAGTTTAGAAAGCTTGTGCCTTTCCTTGCTTTTTGGACGGAACACAAGTTCTCGGGCCATACAGGATCTGCAACTGCTATGGAGGGTCACACGGACAAGCTAGGCGCTGCCCGATCAGTTCATGTTTCATTGTCAGTATATTTTATGTATATACTAAGGAATACCCCCCTTTTTTTCTCACTGTGGCCAAGGCCAGACAGGAAAGGAAAGAGGACAGGCCATGGTCCTCTTGCCTTGTGGAAGGCGAGGGGACGGGTGATAGGGATAAATTGAAGAGAAAGTGTAAGGTCACTAGGGGTGAGTTGGCTCCTTTTCCAAGGCTAGGGAACAGTGGCCTATCATACCTTTTCTGCTTAGCCTTGGCCACACTGCCATAAGTTGTCTCCGAGTGTAATTGAAGTCGAAAATGACTATGAGTGGGATTTGTTTTTATGCTATGTATGGCGTAAATTTTTTTCCGTAGCCAAACTGAATCTCCCTTTCATGCCTGGCGTCTGCCTATAAACTCGTCGAATTCGCGCCTAATTTAAGCGGAAAACGCCACCCTTCTGCGCAAATTAAATTTACAAAATTCGTGGCCATTATCATCATTATCGTTTTTGTAGCGTCTCGCGCCATCTGTTGTGTATGTACACCAAAAAGAGAAAAAAAAAACATTCAAGATGGCTGCCTCCATGTTTTGCGCTGAGATGCATAAGTGACCGTCTTTTTTGAAGATTTCTCGTCCTGAATGTTTACCCATAACAAAGTTTCACAGTCCTCGCTAATAAATAACACGTCCCGCATCCAAGGTGCTACTTTTTCTTGCAAGTAAGGACATAAGACGTCAAAGGGCCGCCGCACGTCCTCGCGACGGCGCGATTGTTCCCGCTATACGAGATGTTGCGTTTTGTTGCGCCGGTTGTTTTGTGCTTTATGAAAGTTATATCTTTGTGCTTAGGCTCAGAAGTGTGCACCTAAGTGCCAAGGAATGGTTGACGCCGGGACTAAGGAAGTTGAATCAGGACAAAAAATGTAGGCTTTTCTCTGGCTGTCCAAACTCTATTCTGATCTTCTTACCGCTATTTTGCCCGAATTCCATCGCTTTTAATATAATTTATTAACCTTTTTTCCTCGCCCAGCACATTGATGAGCACTGCGGCTACGCAGGGCCCGTCGCGCGGTATTCGAGGGAACTGCTCTTGATGGCATAAAATGCCACCACGTTAGGGAAGATTTCTCCTTTGGCTACTACTCTTGTCTGCACCCCTCGCTCTGTTGATGACATTTGAAACGGCACCGCATTTTCATTTACCTTATGGAATGAAAAACGCAAGCGGTTTAACTACTACCGAGGCACTTTTTTCTGCGACTTTTATGCTTCTGAGTTTTCTTTGCTAGAAGCTCTCCGGCAGCGATGCTTGCTGCTTGTGCTAGTGGAACGGTAGAAGTAGTGGCGTTCACGGTTTACATTGCTTGAAAGCAGTTTGTCTAGTAAACACTTCGCAGACTTGCAGCTTGTGTCAGCAATACGGCTGTTTAACGCAGCAAAATAGAAAAATATTAATGCCATTGTCATGAGGCGAGCCCAAGCTTTTAAGAATGGAATTATCTAGTGGTTGCATAGCGTTTGACCCAACAGTCAGATGACTCCACAGGCTGAGAATATTTAGTCAGCCATTTCCTTTCCTGTCCTGTGTACGTACCCTCTCTCTATTTTGTAATGTTGGTAATTTCCTACACCTAGAATAAAGCAGCTTGTGCTCTGCCCTGTGAACCATTTAACATCTTCTATTCTAGACCTGCTCAGCACGAGTGCCAATGCTTTTTTGTGGATAGTGCATCAATCAGGCCAGTAAAAGACTTTACTGCCAAATAGTGTCATAAGCTTGAGCTTATTGAAGGCACTGTGCAGCTGAAAAAAGTCATTTAGGAATCGCCATTCCTTGCAACTTTCAGGCTCCAGGGTGTTTCCGAAATGCAAATTTGTTGAAGAACCCTGGCTAGTTTTGTTCAAGATTGGTTGCGGGCTAGAGTGCATCATTTTAAATGATGCACATTAGCCAGCTGGCAAACTTGCACTGCAATATTTTGCACAATGCTAACGAATTAGGAACAGCCCAACAGCTTGAGTAAGCTTGAAGCATGCAATGAAAATGGATTCCTCACAGTTAAGCAAGGTGCGAAACTTTTGATTATCGGTTTTCAGATGGGCATCTTATGCACAACAGCTGTGCAGGAAACATGGATTTCATGTTTGGCGAAAGGAAGTTTGGCTTTGTACACATCTTTGAATGAAGCTGAGCATTGGGCTTTTCAAAATACATCATTTCATTTTTTGCATGTGCAGCTTTGTGGCCAAGCTTTACCTTAGCTTTGGAAACAGGTGCCGGCTTTGTCACTGCAGCCTCCTTGCACACAGCGCAGGTTGTGCACAAATGTTGCTTGTTTGCAAGGCAAAATCTTGTAGAGAATGTTTCTGCACCTGAACTTATGCCTACAGGTACACCAGCTGGGAAAACTTTTCATGTCGTGTATCTGTTTTCAGCCATGTTCACTTGTACCCTGCTGCGGTGGCTCAGTGATAAGAGAGCTTGATTGCTGATCACAAGGATACAGGTTTACTCTCAGCTGCGGTGGCAGCTGATGGAGGCGTAATGCAAGGCGGCTTTGTACTTTGCGATGTCAGTGCACATAAAAAACCCAGGTGGTCAGAATTTTCTGGAGCTGTCCACTACAGCATCCCTCACAGCCAATAGACATTACACCCCATAAACCGAACAGAACACTTGTCAACTGTAAACTTCCATGAGGAGAAAACAATCTATGCAGCTCAAAAGCAGGCCCTGTGGCAGCAGACAGTTCACCAAAGTGTGCATGCGAAATTAATTGCAAAATAAAGTACAATCCCTTTGTGCACGTTACATAAGGCATTGCAATCCAAGGCAAGCACAGATGGTGGAGGTAGGTGCAGCGTATGTCTAGTTATCAAAAGGTAGTATTTCTGTGCATATCAGCAAAGTATGTGGGGTTTTATTTCCAGGCTGTAGGAGGGCCACAATTTTAGCCTCTTGGGAACCTTTATTGTGCACTACTAACACTGCTGCATATCATATGGGCATTTTCGCATATTGCCTCTATTGAAGCTGCATCACTTTTCTAGGTAAAAGTGAATATTCTAGCAATTCTAGTGTCTCATTGCAGGTCTGCAATAATCATTGTAAAAAGGTTGAGAATCTTTCAGACCACTGTATACAAACTTGACTAACTACACATAACTCTCCGCATCCACAAAACCATATGCTGGCTTAGTCCTTTATCTCAGACCTTCATTTGTCATTGGCAATTGTGCCAGTATTGCCAGTAACAAGTGGCACTTCTCCAACCTGCTCTTACATTGCTTGCACTGCCAATGAAAAAGGAATAGATTTGGTAAATACATTGATTGCATTTTCAACTCTACAGAGCCATAGTTATCCATGGAAAAAAATGCGCATCTCAGTCTTTAGCACACAATTTTGGCATGACAAAAGTCATTTTATGATAGTGCCACACACAAAGAGTGCCGGTGGCGGTGATGCCTCAACAAAAAAGAGCTCTTTCGTAAAGTAGTTAGACAGCAGCTTCGCTGACAATCTAGAATTTGTACCTGACAGTTACTCTGACCCCGTTTGCGATGTGCATACACTGGTAAAAAAAAACAAAAAACAAAGATGGCGAAGTGACACCATGCTTTACTAATGAAGGAAACTTTTTAGAATTAGAATGGTATGCAAAACATTACAACTAAACCTGGCGATGTTAGTATGTTTTTCGGGAGTTAATTTGGCGGTTACAGGGTTAACGTGCAGCTAACTCCATATAATTAGCATCAATTAAATTTAAATGCTGTGTACCTTGGGGACCAACATTAACAATGTCATGCATGTGAGCCACCGCATGCTTGAGTTGATTAAGCATACAAAATATGTAGGCACCTTTTATTCCGATAGCATTTGTATAGAAAATCAAAAGCACCATGGCAATGTCAGAAGCAGCTTTGGCATATAAGCACAGCCTATTTTGAACATGATGTGGAGCAGGTTCCTTAGCCCTCATATTTTTCAAAGTCTGCTAACAAACAGATGTGCATTTGCAAAAACCTGCATGGTATGCAGATGAGCCATTCCTGCCACTAACAAAATGAGCCACTTCACAGATTTCCATATGGTCCTTCCAGGCTTTGAACCCTGCAAAAAGAAAGAGTTTCCAAGTTGTCAAAAGTGAGTCTCAAAAAAAGACAGCAAGAAACAGAACTCTTGTAGTCTGGAAAATACAAAATACAAAAAAGGACAGGTATTGCCAACACCAGCGGATTGCACAAGTAAACTGCGTATGTTGAAATCAATATTTGGAAGCAGATTTCAGAGGCTAGGCCACACTGCCATGCAGTCAGCCATATAACTACTGCTGGATGAATGTCAACATATCCAAAATGAGCTAGATAACTTCTTATCAAGTTGTCCTTTGTGTGCCTTCATAGAGGCTCTGACTAGGCTCAAACATGCAAATAGACTTGTCCTCCGCACTCATTGGTTCTTTACGATGCCTGTCACTGGAAAGGCCTAAAGCTTCTCTTATTGGTTCATTGACTTGAACGAACATCTTCGGTGTAACTCCGCCTGGTTGGGTACTTGAAACAAAAGTTTAAGAAACACCGTCACCAACCAAATTTTTTATTAGAACCAGACGTTTCGGGTCCCACTCGGTCCCTTCCTCAGGGGCGACTAAAGTTTGAGGCCCGCAGCAGCAGCCACACGTGGCGAAGTCCAATTGTGTAGCAGAGCCAGGGTAGCGTCCCCGGATTCCTGTTCACTGCTGCAGCTGTCAGCCGGATGAACCGAAAAAAGACGTGACGTCTTTTGAAAGGATTGGTCTCCACATCAAGTATGTTCACCTCGTCAAATGCGATTTTGTGGTCGGCGCATTCGCAGTGCTCGGCGAGGGGGGTTGCTTTTCGAGTTCAATTGCCGGGCGTCATTTTTGTGCTGCAATATGCGCCGACAGAGATTTTTTGTTTCGCCGATATACGAGGCAGAGCACTCGGAGCACGAGATTTTATAAATAACGCCTGGTTATTTTTCTCTGGGAATACGGTCTTTTGGTAGCGGCAGAAAACGGCAGACTGTTGAGGTAGGTTTGTGTGACACACAGACGTGTTTGTGCAGGATGCGTGCAGGCGCCTCACTGGTGCCCGTCACGTATGGGAGCACAATGCGAGGGCTCTTCGTCGCTTCCGTGCTGACTGACCCTCTTGTCCTGCTAACTCGACGGCAGGAAGCACATTGGAATACAGGCGCGTGTATAGCCATTCTTCTTCAGATCGGCTAAGCATAGGCCGCTGCCTGCTACTGCGGGCCTCGAACTTTAGTCGCCCCTGAGGAACGGACCGAGTTGGTCGCGAAATGTTAGGTTCTAATAAAAAATTTGGTTGGTGATAGTGTTTCTTAAACTAGTGGTTCATCACACCGATTAACAAGCGAATGGCTGAAGGAGCACAGGTAACTTCTTCAAGAGCCTACATATCGTGCTCTTTGCAACCATGTGTTCTTATTCCATTATTTACTATCAGCCAAAAAGAACTCAGTACTCTGTTTGACAGCATTATCTGCACACTGGATTCACTTTCAGAGTTTATTTCGTTGCAACAAGGTGCCAATCACGACAAAGGCACTGGTCATCGAACAACAGAATGTCCAGTGATCAGTTTAAAGGCAACAAGGAAGCAGAGGTAAACCTGCCAAGTACAATGATCAAGAACAATGTAGAAGCAGTGTTGTGTTGTGGCAATTATTCGAGGTAAATCTTTGTGCATCATCATTGTACAACAAAAAGAGTAAAAGCTGCGTCCAGGTGGCGTAAAGCGTGAAAAAAAAAGCTTTGCGGTATGACTTCCCCCTCAAAGAAGCATCGGCCCAATGCTCTACATTGAATAGAAAGGTAGGCAAAAATAAACATCAAGCAAAATATAAACATTGTCCATCAGTTATAATAGGGCTTTAGGCACACAACATACAATTTCTGGACATGTATCACCCGTAGGGTGCTGTCAGCAGCATCTGGGGACAATTTCATAGCCCATTTCATCTAGATGAGTGAAATTGATTTGCGGAAACAGCAGCATAAAATTTATGGTTTTCATTAAATCCACGATGGTGATTCAGCATCCAAACCTAGAGTCGGTCTCCAGGCTTGTAATTTTCATTGTCATTGTAGGTTACGTTAGGCATTGGTGCCTTGCTGGCTTTTTATGCGCAGCTGGGCGAGTCGTCGGGCTACTTCTGCACGCTGAAGGTAGGCAGTGACACTGAGGCTGTCCTTTTCCATTACATGTGGCATCAGCATGACATCGAGCGCTCTATTAAGGCAAAAGCCTTTAAAGGGAAACTGCACCGGTTGTAGCTTTTGATGAGGTTCAAGGAATCAAATGATTACAGCTTCCAGGTTAAGCATGCAAGATATCTTCGCTCTAGCATTTCAAGCAATGGCGCAAATAGCGATTTAAACCGCTTCAGCTACCGAGCTTCTCACCACACAGCGACGCGTGGGGGGGCACATAATGGCATCATTGACGGCAGCGGTATGTTTCCCGCATAGAATGGCTTGGTTGGAAGAAGTAAAAACAAGGCTACCAAAATTGAAGGCCCAGAAACATTTTTTGATGGCATCAAAACAGGCACCGCATGATGTGGGCGAAGGTAACGAAAAGAAAAAATATTACCGTCCGTGATGTCATCATTGAGCCTCTACGCAGTCCTTCAGTGCTGTGAGGAGAAGCTCGAATTGTAATCGTTGATTACTTCATCAGTTTTAAAGATAGCACAATTACCGACAGCTTATGGAGAGTCAAATTCTTGAATGTCGCAGAATTCTCGAAAAGTGATGCAGCTGCGCTTTAATGGCTCATACTGTCGGCGTTCGTTCGGTCACAATATAGCTTTCAATCAAATTACATCACCTGAAACCGAAACTAATGTCACTGGAAAGATAAAAATCCTGCATCCACCGGGAATCGAACCTGCATCCCTCGCATCGCCAGCCTAAGCTTTAACCAACTGCGCCATGCCCGGGATCGTGAACTACACATTAAACTTGTATACAGTGATTTGGTTTGATTTGGTTTGCGGGGTTTAACATCCTAAACGGACTCAGGCTATGACAGATGGCGTAGTGGAGGACTCCGGAAATTTTGACCGCCTGGGGTTCTTTAACGTTCACTGACATTGCATAGAACACAGGCGGCCTTGCTTTCGTCTCCATCGAAAAGCGGCCGCCGAAGCCCGGTTACGATCCCGCATTCTTGGAAACAGTAGTCGAGCGCCGTAACCACTGCGCCACCCCGGCGGGCCATTGTCTATCGTAAGGATGAGTTAAAACACACATCATAATTCTCCTTGTCTGCATGATGCTGATGCGGCCAATTCCCTTTGTAGTGAGGGATCACAGAGTTCTTCATTAGGCCAATAAATAAAGGAGTAGGAAAAGAAGAAAACTATACCAACTGCTGTGCATTGGTCAAAAGTCCAGAAAAAAGAAAAGAGGAAGGAAAAGAAGCGGGGAGTCCTTCAACAATCTTCTCGTTTACGCCACCAGTCAAGGCGGTGCTTTGTCACCTCTACTGCCCTACCCAGGGTGTGCTCTTTGGGTGGTGACATAGACTGCAGACCAAGTGCTGTCGAAAGAGTCTCCATCAGTGCTGATATCGCAGTTGTAGGGGGGGAGGGCCACAGTTTAGGGCACGCGATCACAACATGCTGTATGGTTTTATCGGCTGCGTCGCACTTGGAGCACTTGTGCGCAGAAAACCACTCCGTGCCTCGCAGAGTAACCCGCTGCCGTCCGCTGTCTCGTGTGTTGTCATAGATGTTCTCATTAGCGATCGTGTGTTTTGTGCTGGAGTCCACCGCCAGGTATGACTTCGTCCGTGCTTCGCTGTGCCATCTCTTCATTTCTGCTTCTCAAACCTGGTTATGGATCTGCTCTCTCCACGCAAGCTGGAATATCTCCAACAGGCCGGCTTGTGGAATTCCGTACTCCTCTGTCAACCTTCGCGCTCAAAGCATCCATCTGGTGTTGGAGCACTTGAGTACGATGTACTTGTATACCTCGCTGGACCATCTATGGTAAAGTGCTCAGCCGGCGCTGCAAGGCAAGCTTGGCGGTTGTCTCACATGCGACGCGACGATAGTAGCGCTGACAATAACGCTGCAATTAGTGATAATGACAATGACGGCATTAGCAATAATAACGGTGCATTTAGTTGATAATGATAATGAGAGCAAACGTGAGGCACCATGTGCATCAGCAACGCTCAGCCTTTCACACTTCTGCAGCGTAGATTCCACAGTGCTCTCGACATTTTTGGGCTCCCTGCCATACACAAGGTGGAATGGAGTTGACCTGCTTCTCCGCTCCTAGCCGGCAGCAACAGCGCGGCGGGCTACTGGGCTGACATTAAAGCGAGAAACTAGTTACATCGGCTTAACTTTCAGGCCGACTGACTGCTAATGCATGCAAGGAGGACAATGCCACGGACAACGAGAAGTGGGGTTTTTACACGACGGATATTATGATGTGCTTCTCGCTTTCTACAACGATAATTAGTCTGAAGACGCCTTTGGCCCTTCGCTTTGGCGATGCGAGTCAGGTAGTCAGTTGCTACTATTATCCACTTGTTGCTAGATGTCAATGTCGGGAAATGACCTAGTAAGTCCATCCCGATCTGTTGGAATGGCCTCGCAAGTGATTGGTTTGGTTGTATATCCTGCAGTCTTGTTAGCAGTGTTCGGTGGCGTTAGCAGTCGCAGCAACTCCTGACATAGTGCGTGACATTAGCAGATAGACGAGACCAATATGGGCCCATGTTATTTAACCTGAATGCGACTGAGAGTAAAATAAAGTTAAGACGCCCAGCTGTGGGCTCATCATGAGGGGCCTGTAGGATTTCATCGAGAAGGCCCACAGGGACAAGTAAGTAGGCGGTCAGGGAGCGAACGCCATTATATAGCGCAAGGGAGGCTAGTCCACGTTTGAACACTCTAAGCGGCAAGGATGACTTTCCTTCAAGGTAGTCGAAGTCTGAGTGCTGAAGTTGCGTGAAGTAGGCCCCAAAATAGCATCGTTATTGTCTTCTTCCAGCACTTTTGGACAGGGGCTCGTGAAAAGCAGTACCATGTGTGCGTGGCCAAAATAGGTGTTTAGAGCAGCTCTTGGAGCAAGCAAATATGCTTTTTGGAGCAGCTAAATGGAGCAGAAAGCAGAACAGACGTTCTGAAACAGCTATGGAGCAGAAATGTTAATGTTTTATAGCAGAAATATCGGCTTTTTGAAGAAACTTCAGAGCATGGGGTCAACTAAATCTCCAATAAGTCATAAAGGCCTTTCTACCCTTCTTGGCAGCAGAAATTCTGCTGCTTACAAACAGGCCCGCTGTGTTCTGAAGATGTTTTATTGCGGACTGACTGTAACCAACATGTGACCAGCGTGCAGTTTAAAGGCCCATTCACGATTGAGGATTGCAAAGGGTGTGCGCTTAAGGAACCGCTCAGATTGACCGATGTTCACACTTGCAAAGGCAAACCGTGGGTCGCTTTCCCAAATTGGCCTCGTTCAGAACGAGACTTGTCGACCTTGACTGCTCACCAAAACAGAAGCCGGATGTAAACCGAACTTCGATTCATATCAACTGTGTTGCTGATTGGTTACCGATTTAAAACCAGGAAGGAAACGTTGGACATGTGCCGTTTTATATATAGGAGCGCTTGTTGCTAAACAAGCTAACTCTCAAAACGTAAGAATAATGTGTTTCAGATTGTATGCTTAAATAATACAGCATGAGCACATCTATTTTGGCCTTTTCGACAATCTCTAGACGAAGCCCAAAACAAATCCAAGGATCGCTAAGGTTGCACACTATAGTAAAGGCTTGCCAAATTAAAAAAAAATATGCGAATGAAATATTTTTGCCGAAGAAAGAAAAAGGCTCTCTCAATGACCACAATCCACGGCATGCATGCGAGAGTGCCGCAGTCACCATGAATAGCAGAAAACATGGGGATGATATCGTGTGACGTCAGCGCCCAAGGTTGCCAAACCATAAAGCTGCTTTTGCTATTAATAATAAAAATTCATTTTAAACTATCTACTGCACTGAAATCTCAAATTTCGAGAATTTATAATTAACATGAATGGAGTGAAATGCAATAATCAGTGTATGCTCAAATTTTAGCTGTCATGACCCCATTAAGTGAATATAAATAGTTCAAGCATATGGTACCAACATAAGAAACAATACAGAATTATATGAAAATGTCACTGAACTACGAGCACGTGAAAGAATTAAGCTGCTAAATTTGAAAATACACAAGACGCGGGCAGAGTCATTAAATAGAGCCCTAGAACATAATTTTTTTTCATCTCCTCACCTTCAGGTGCATTATCTGCTCTGGTTTAGAGCTCTGCTCTTAGTTTAGTGACTTCACATACAAACAGAACCTCATCTGGACGTAGAACTTCTCTATGCGAAGAGTAATTTTTCTGTCATGGGCAGAATATCCAGGCTAGGGAACCTCTGGGCTTTTCAAAAACATCGCAAAATTATGAATTCTGCTTGTATTAATCTCAATTATCGAAATGAAATAAATAATTTAAAAAAATCGAATTTTCCAGCGTGTTTACGAGCTTTGCAAGCTCTGCAGACGTATGAAGAAGACCTCGGTGGTCAAAATTTGAGATGAATTCGTTTTCTTTTTCTTTGCACACATAATTTGCTCAAAATTAGATACAGAATAAGTACTGCATTTTGATTTGTGCCTGAACTTTCGAGCCACATATCTTGCAATATATCGGGTGTGCGAGTCATTTGAGGATGCAATGTTGGCTTCAGGCAGAGAATATATCTCCAGCAAATATATATATATTTTCACCAAACTTTAGGAGATATTTCTCTTACTGTTTATTTTCACATTACTCAATGAATGCGCCACTTTCAGCAATAACCAATTCAATTCGGCTTCGGAAATGGCTGCATGCACGGATCAGGTGGTTCTTAGAGGTACTGCCCATTGAGTTCGCAGTGGCGACTTTCAGAGCTTTTTGTATTATGTGGCCTTTTGTCGGCTTCTCTCTCAATGACGCCGAGTGGATTCAAATCTAGACAACTAGGAGGCCACAAGTTGGGAGTGATGTGGTTATTGAAAGTTGTTGGCCAGCCACTCGTGGGTGACGCAGGCGGTGTGGGCAAGAGCCGAATGTTGCTGAAAGACACAAGGTTTTCCTTTCGAAACAGTATCAGTCCAGGGCTTCACAACGGTGGCAAGCACCTCTGCGTACTCGGCAGCATTAACGAGGAGTCCTTTTGCAAAACAGTGTGGCAGCATGACATCACCCTTGTTGCTGACGGCTGCTGACACCATCACAGACAGAAATTTTGTGTGCAATGCTGTCGGCACCTCATTAGCGCTTCCGTAAAGCCATATTTCATTATGGCAATTAGCTTTTTGGTCTTGATCGAAGTTCTTTTCATCTGAAAAAAAAAAAGAGCATTCCAGGCTCTTCAGCTTGCCTAGCAAGCGCTTGGACCAGAGCAGACGATTCTCTCGAGCTTTACCAGAAAAGAATTGCGCCCTCCTCATGACACAGAAATGGTACCTCCTGTCCTCGTGCACAGCAAGCCTGACAGCTGACTCTGCGACATCAAGCTCCTTTGCAATGGCCCGCATTGACTTCTCTGGGTTGTCATTCACGATGACTTGCAGCCTCTGAAGAAAAGCTTGTGTTCTGACAACGTCTGACCGCTGACTGTGCTTTTTTCTTTTCGCCACAGATGCCACATCACCGTCACAGCACATCAGTTCTGTTCGCACTTTGTTAACGAAAGGCTTCGCTACATTCAGAAAGTTGGCAATTTCCAAGTCGCTGTGGCGCGCGGCCAGTGCGATGAGGACTGCATGGCGTTTCATTTCCTGCGTCAACTTGTACGCTTCCATTATTCAACCAACTGCGCAGTATAAATGATAAGGGGTCAACCAACAAGAAGCCGCATGCCTAGATACATATGCTGAGCCTGCTGGTGTCTATGGCGATAAGGAGTAGTAACCTCAAATACCTCATGCACCCAGTGAGCTACGAGACTGCTATAACTGTG
Organism: Amblyomma maculatum; assembly: GCF_055883805.1. Taxonomy (NCBI): domain Eukaryota; kingdom Metazoa; phylum Arthropoda; class Arachnida; order Ixodida; family Ixodidae; genus Amblyomma; species Amblyomma maculatum. Next base: position 20,565,451 of record NC_139351.1, on the reverse strand, counting down.
CCTAGTGGCGGGCAATCAAAGTAGCTTCAACGTCCTCGAGCCTTCCCTCGTGAAGCAAGTGGTCAAATTCATCATTCGCAAAGAACACGCAGTGAGCAAAAAAAAAGAGAAATTACAGGCTCTCAATTTGTGTTTGAAGTTTTCAGGTGCAATCAAATCCATTCGCTACAACCCAACATGCTTCGAAAATCTTATGAAAAGCATGGGTAAAAAATTGTTCAGGGTAAAATACGAAAGACCTACAGTAGACCTGCAAGTAGTGCTAAAGGAATACTGAATGAAAAAGTAGGCTTGCAGCGATGGTATACTGGCTCCTAATCACAAAAACACCGCTTTCACTGAAAACAAAACTCTTATAAGGTAGAAAAAAGAGAACAGAAATGCAGGCATTGCAGAAATACAGAAATCGCAAATGCATGCACAATGACATGCAAGGGATCCCGGAGGCTGCCTAACATGTATTATGGTTGCATGTTTGAATTGTTAACTTTTGTTTCAAAAATGGCAAAAAGACAGGCTAAATATTGAAAGCCAAAAATAAATTTGCGCTTGGCAGTGCCATAGGCAGTCAGTTTCGTTTTAATATGTTTTGGTTCTTTGAAGTCACAGCTATGCATTTGTCATCACCACATGGTTTCATTTTTTATATACATGCTTTGGTTTACAAGTGCGGAGCAGCAGAGTTTTCCTCTGATGAAGTTCATGCCTCAGTAAGCGCTTCTCTATTGAAAAATCGGGTATGAAATGCACACAGGATTAAGTTATAACTTACTGGGCAGAATAAACCTGCACAGACCAGAGTGGAGCTGGGAAAGAAAAGAAAGGCTGGAAAAGTAAGATTTAAAATGGCATGGGTGCTTAAAAAAAAAACGACCAAAAAAAAACCAGCCTCGAACGGGATTTAATCCTAAGTCCTTTGGAGTTTTAACTGAATGTCTTAGCCATTGCGCCACACGAACAGCTGAGACTTCTAGCATTACATTACTTGTGTAGTGCAATTGCATTTTTTACTCATATTTTTCACTCACCGCTAAACAATTGCATCCCAAGTGTGCTGAATGCTTTTGCTGGCTTTTAATAGAGTCACCGATGTCTCATATCTATGATAAGCATAGGAGTTTGCCAAACTATCTCGTAATATTTCTATTTCTCTATTTTCTGCTGTCCCAGCGTGCATGCACAGACCTTACTGGCATAACAGTTTGCCATCTGCAGGGCAGCGACGCTAGAGTACACCACATAAGGTGTAGACACCCAAAGAAGCATTGAACGAAAGGGAGCTCAGTTGGTTCATATTAAGAAATACAATAGTGAAGGAAACGAAATAAATTGAGCAAAACAGGCCCTGTGTACCCTTTTTTTCTTTTAACTTTCTGCCACAATGCATTGTTCACCCCTTGCTGCTATTCAAAAAAGACGATCTGTAGCAGTCTTTACTCGTCACTCGTGATGGTAGCTCGGCAATGTCAGTGGCCGCATCCATAGCTTCGCTAGCTACAAACTTTGCCGCCACGTCGGCGCTCATACATTCTATCCTGTTAGTCAGGTGACCTCAACTCTAAAAAGCACCGCATGCTCTGTGGGTGCCAAAGTCAAGATTCACTGCGAGAACTTTGCAGTCAAGCTCAGGATCTATGCCTGGTGCGAACAAATAGACGGCTTTGGCGGACTCTAGCTATAATTTCAGCTGCTGCTAGATTGCATTGTTCGCTATGCATCAAGAATCATGGAGTCTATGTTTACACCATCGTTCGCGTCATTTTCCCAAGTCTAAACCCCTTGGAAGGAAAACAGACCTCTTCAACTTCAAATCGAAATATCTCGGCAATAAATGTGTCTTGCTGCCGGACAAGCGACAAAAAAGTCACGAAACACTGCACTATTGGATTCTGGCAACAAAAAAATATTGTGATGGGTCCCATACTGCAGAAAATCTGGCATCCATGAAAAATTATGGGCATGTATCTGGCAAGTGGCAGGAAGGTGACGTAGCACTGCAATGACTGTCCGTCAGGTTGCGTGACATCACAAGGCCACATGACATGACCAAGTCAGCAGGTGCTGCCACACAGGGTGCTTTTTATGGTATCAAGTTAAAAAGGAAAACAAAGAGAACATCGCTTGGAGCAATTACGCGCCACTATTTGTTTCTTGCAGGTGTATCCGTGACAAAGGTTTGTGCATGCAGGGCTACCTGGAATCACTTGAGGCAAATCCTTAAAGCCTTTGTTATGAAATATTAAGAATTGTAGAGGTTCAGCTCTCTTTGAACCAAGTCAAGAGCATTAGCCATCGGCCGGTGCCGCATCTGTAGCTGCCGCTTCAATCTTGGCTCGATTCCGCATTTGGTAAGCTTCTCGGCAATAGGCTAGTCTGGCTTCTCGTTCGATGTCTTGGCAACCTGTCTGGCATGGTTGCAGTCTCTGTCTTTAGCACAAGTGGATTCCTCTACGCCACACTGCCTCTTTTTGTTATGCCGCCTGGTGAATTCGCCCAACACTATGCTCGCGGTCTCGACTGCACTTACCCAGAAATGTTTTAAAGCAACGAACAGAATATGGGTGCACAAAACACAGACAACAGAACATGTTGGTGCTGCTGCAAATGAATGAACAACGAAATAGCTATTAGAAATGACAGCAGTTCCTACTCTGCTGGCAGAAATCTTGAGCAAAAATTTATCATCAGTTGGCCCTAATTGGCTATACAAGGCCATGCGACATTTTCCCATGAAAATAGCAGTGACTGAAATTTTTCATACTTTCACAATCATCTTTTAGCAAATAATGACCTCCTTTTGTTTCGTACTACATGCGCCATAGTGTCAGCAAATAAATTGCAATGCTGTTTGTACAGCAAGCGACTGCAGGCAAGGTAGTCGTGTAAGCCAGATATCACCCAAGTTTCCAGGGCAAAAAAATTATGGCATGTAATTTCTTCCTAACAAAGACTACCAAAGTACTGCCTGCTGAGAACGTATTCTCGGCAAATAATTTCAACAATGTATGGAGCAGAGCATGACTTCGGACAGCCCGAAAACCTGGGCCGGGCTGGAAAATTGCCGTTTTTATGGGTCTGGACCTGGCTCGGGCTTGACATGCAGGCCTGGGCTTGCAGCTTGCAGTGGCGGAACCAGGCCAGGCTGGGTAAAGCTGTGTATGGCTTCTTTTGGAGATAGAATTTCAGCACTAAAATCATTCCAGTGGTTTATGAATAAACCACTACTAGTACATATGTTGACAGAGAATGAGAGAAAGCTCATTTGTAAACAGAGTTTAATCAGTGCCACTCGGTGTTTTGTCCAAGTAATTTAGTACGAACATGCCGGGCTGCATTCAATGACACAAGTGAAAAAAGTTAAAAAGGAAAGGCTCAAAGCTCGATAGCGAACTGTACTACGATGGAGGTGTTATGAAGTGCTGTAACCTGTCATGCATGACACAGCCCGTTTGCATAAGCACGTGCCTACTGAAGTACTCAACACCACCAGCTTAGGATTTCTCAGCAATCAGTGAGCAGGAGGGTAGCTTCTAACCTTTGTGTTACTGCTAACGGCCGGACATTTAAGCCTCATAACAGCCCCTGGACAAGAACCTTCAATTGACTGCTTGGCAGGCAACCATCTGTTCATAAAAATTCTGACTGTCTGCTTTGCCCCCCCCCCCCCCCCCCCCAAAGAATGTCTCTATGCTACAATAAATGCTGTAGGATAAGAGCTTATTGCTTTAGGAATTTTTACATATCCAATAACATATACATGCACAATGAACAGACACTACCGATTTTCGTCTCCACAGAGATGTGGCAATGTGGCTGTGATTTCTTCAATGAATATGTAAATTTTGGTTTTTTCTGCCCTTGCCCACTCATGTTCCTGGGGCAAAGTTGCCAAGGGCAGTCTTTTTGTAGGTGATTAAGCAAAGAACTTGCACCAAGAGCCAATTGCTTATAAGGAGTCATAGTTAAAATGCCCGTAATCCATACCTTTTAAATGTACATTGTGCTAGATAGCTTTACATAAAATGTCAAAATATTCTTCACCATGCCTTTGCTTCTGTCGGTGCTTTAACTGTGCCCCTCTCTACCTAGAATATTTTGCAAGGTTTGTCTCTCATCTTGATTTATTGTTATGTGCTAGTTAAGCAATACATTTTTAAGGCGTCTGCTCAGACTTACTTTGTAGCTTTGGCACGGGCCCTGTCGTGGAAGCGCAGGCCGGGTCCGGGCCATGTAATCATTGCCGATGGGCTTGGAACCGTGGGCCCGGGATGGTCTTCATACGTGGGCCAGGAAAGGGGCTGGAAAATCCAACCCGTGCAGGGCTCTAGTAAGTAGTGTAAGAAACTAAAGGTACAGGAAAAAAGATCACACACAAATAAGGGGAGTTCAGTAGCGAGTTCATTACTTCGAAGCACCGCTACGTGGTCTCCGTGCTACAATGGAGTTGTCTAAACGGTATTTACGTTATCATTTCTGTTGTCTCAACAGAGCTTATCCTTTTGTCGTACCCGATGTAAACTAGGTAAAATTTCATCAAGGGTACGCAGAATATCATCCTATAGCTGCCGCTTTTGGCTGTAAAAGGTTCAGTGCTAGTTTCGAGCTTTTGGTGCTCAATATGTATCACTAATTTCAAGCTAGTGATGCTCGAGCGATATCATATGCAAGTACTTCACCCGGATGTGATCTAAACGAACAGCGTATGGAGAATCGGGGCCAATAACGAAAGAAGCATAACATGAGCTTCGTCGCCCTAAGCAGCTGATCACTGACGAGTGCCGTGAGTATCTGGTTGATAGAAGACAAAGCATCAAGCGCCAGTTAGCAGCATCATAAGACAGTGCAGTGCTCGCCTCCAACCGTGCTAAATTGGCGCGTGCTGTAAGTGCATACCTTGGCACAAATCCCTGCAGTATGTGACAAATAAGAACGGTAAGCGGACAGCATATCACCACGAACATTGCAAGCAAAAGGGGCAGCTAAAATTTGAACATGGCGCAACTTCATTGGCATGCTTTGTCCACAACTAAACGAATCTTTTCACAGACCGGGCACTAACCTTTCTGTACCGAAGCCGCAGCAGATGTGCCAGGGTTGTTCATGGCGCGCACACCAGTCAGTTCGATCGCACCTGTCCGTGCAACAGGCACAGTCTCGTTTACTACAACAAAAGCCACGGCACCAAACCTGACCAAACCGCCGCCGCAGCACCCCGAAGCGTGGGGGGCGGGCGATGAGCGGTGGCCCGCTGGCACGCCGTGCCCCCAACTAGGGACAATCCGACCTAGGGATTGCTAGGGATTCAGGGCGGCTGTCCAGCAAAAATCCAGGCAACACTGGCATTATTCATGGCGAGTTTCAGCCGAGCTGGCCGCTGCCCGCGGCTGGGAGCGGGTGTCTTCAATGGTAGCCGGCTTTTGGGAAATCTCCAAACCTACGAGGAGTTGGAAGCTTGGGATGCGAACACAGCCGTGGACCTGGCGAGGAGGACTCTGGGAGGAAGAGAGGGGTCGGAGGGAGCACGGTGGACGCAGGGACGAGAGAGGAGAAGGGAGACTCGTTTCGGGTGCCGTGGTGAGAGGTGACTGACTAAAGTTGTGCTGCAATCCGGAGGTGGCATCTGAGGGAGATGCGATTTTTGAAGATGTCACAAATCCGGAGCGGTTAGAAGCGACACCTGTATTGCGCGTAGAGGTGACGGCGCGGGATGAGGATTGTGACGACGGTGAGATATGTGCTGAGGCAGATGTGGCTGTAACGGTCATCGCAGCACAGCCAGACGGTATCGACAGTGCAGAAAACGGGCACTGCGCGCATGACAGGGCTGCAGACATCAACGAATTCATCATCATCATCATCATCATCATCATCATCATCATCATCATCATCATCATCAGCCTGATTATACCCACTGCAGGGCGAAGGCCTCTCCCATATCTCTCCACTTAACCCGGTTCTGTGCTAGCTGCATCCACTTGACCCCTGCGAACTTCTTAATCTCATCCGCCCACCTAACTTTCTGTCGCCCCCTGCTACGCTTTCCTTCCCTTGGAATCCAACGAATTCATGTGTAAGCTAATTGGCAGCGGCACGTCGAACGAAACAGAGGACAGCTCGAGTGTGTGCGTTCACAATGAGGCTGCTGCAGAAATTTTGCTAGACCAGTAAGATCAAGTCACAGGTCAGTCGCGTGAGCCACGGGCATCACGGCAGTTGCGCCGGGCAAAAATGGGGCGGGCCTCAAATGATGACGTGCGGACTGGTCACAAGGGTGACAGAGATTCTTGTCAAGGGAAGAAGCGCATATCCCGATGGGCAGAAAGAAGCATGGGCAGGGGGAGCTTCGATTAGATTCTTTGCAAGCGGCGCATGAAGTCCAGTGTGTGAACAAAGAACAGGACGCGAAAAGAGGAAATTGTCAAAAGGGACACAACTTTGGAGATCATTCGTATGGGCGACACTGAACCGACGGACCGCCCTCCGCCGCAGACGGTCGGAGTTATCCCGCGCCTGGCCTGACGCGCTGCCGACGCTATTATAGCGCCATTGCTCAGAGGGAGCGAGGGCCCTTTTGTTTAAAATGTTAAGTTTGTTTTTGTTGTCATGGTGCGCCTGAGGGGGATAACGGACATCAGCTGCGCACTGGTGTTGTGTGAGATGTGACGCGTTCCAAGAAGCCACGCATCACAGTGGCGGTGGAGGTGTTAAGTGCGCGCGCCCTGATCGTGGGCAGACAAAAAAACGAACGAATAGAAAAACTGCGACGTATGTGTGTTTGCGTGTGCCGTGCGTCCCGCGAAGTATTGGTGGACTCAACACATTCCCGAAACCAGAGCAGCCTTCCTTCTGAAGCGGCGGTGGGGATCGGAGAACCGGTGCCGGGAGGACGGCAAGGAAGAGAAAATTATGAGCTGCTGCAGGGCGCACTGCTCGTGTCATCCGAGCTGGCCGCTGCCCGCGGCTGGCAGCGGGTGTCTTCAACGGTCGCCGGCTTTTGGGAAATCTCCGAACCTCCGAGGAGTTCGAAGCTTGGAATGCGAACACAGCCGTGGACCTGGCGAGGAGGACTCTCGGTGGAAGAGAGGGGTCGGAGGGAGCACGGTGGACGCAGGGACGAGAGAGGACAAGGGAGACTCGTTTCGGGAGCCGTGATGAGAGGCCGCACCCTGACTGACTGAAGTGTGCTGCAATGTGTATATAGTGTAAATAAATTACGTATTCTGCAATTAGAGTGAATTCCGGTACAGGTTAATCGGGAGAGGAATGAAAATGTGAAGAAAAGAAGAAAAAGAAAGAACCTGATATTTAACTACCTCCCACATACATTTCCCGTAGAAGAGTTTATAGCCGTAAAACATGCGAAATTGCCTGTCTGATATGTGTATTTAATCAGCTTTTTTCCCACGCACAATACGTGAATGGAACAGCCTCCCAAACGCAGTAGTTTCATTAGATTACAACAGCTTTCCAGCCGCTCTTAAAACACATTTACTGGAACTAACTGATGCATCACTGTACCATGCATCATAACCTATTGAATGCTCTCCTTATCAATAGAGAGATTTTGCATGCTACTTTATTGCGCGACATATATTTGAACCATTTCATTACTTGCGCTGCATTTCCCAAATGTTCGTTACTGTTCTTAGCTGCATTTTTTCTGAATATTTTGTATGCATTTACATCTGTTCACAGTGCTTTTTCTTTTCACTTTGCGTATCCCCCGTACACAAATGCCGAGTGGGGCGACTTCTACGCACTCAGATAAATAAATATATTTCACCAATGAAAAGCTGAAACAATCTCTATATATTTCTCCTGTTTATCTTTCATCCCCCATAGACCAGATTCATCGCGTGCCAAACTGCAGATGAACAGACAGTTGTGCGAGTTGGTAGATCCTCAAAACCTTCCCCAGATATGAGACAAAGATAAGGGCAAGCGCTACTAATCACTAAAATTTATTTAAAACATACACAGGTAACATACTCACAAAAGACAAATAGAAGCGCATATCCTCTTCCTCCTTCCCTGAAATAGTAAAACAACAGATGTTAGGAATCCAGATACGAAATTTCACAGTCATACATATTTACTGAATGGGTGCTTACTCACGTATTGCCGTTCTCGTGAATATAGTAGGCTTTACACAAATTCCTTACCAATTGATCTTGATGTCTAAACATAACGTTTGCCATGTTAAAAAGAAGAGTGCATGCTTTTTATTTGACACATTATACACACTTGGATTGTTAAGATGACAGTCTCTGTAACGTAGGGCCCTGTCGCAGCGCTTGTAAGTTTCAAATGTGCCAAACTACATACTTTCTTTGTTCAATCGCTACCACAGACTGGAAACACCTTCCCGCCACCGTCGTGCACATCACCGAAACGAAAAATGTCAAGCCTGCCCTATTTATTCTATTATTTATTTGAAATCTAGAGCGCCTGATGGGCATTTTGTAAGAGCAAGAGATACAAAAATATTAAAATCAGCCAGAGCAGTATGCACATACATCGACAATATGTTTGCAGACACCACGGACACTTACGCGTTAGTAACGCTCGGATCCAATCAGAGAAAAACAACAAGACGACAAAGTTATAGCAAGCTCAGCACAGCATAAACCCACATCAAAAAAGAGGTGATGAAATGCGTGAAGCTGCAAAAAGCACCCTGGAGGCACAAACAAAGCATCAGGAGCTAGACAGGTGTAGAGAACGATGAGAGGGGTGAGGTGACAATATCTTCGGATAAGTTATTTCACTCATGGAATGTTTTCGGAAAAAAAGGTATTAAAATAAATTAACCCTTATAAATTAACCTCTATTCTTGGACATTCATGAAATGATCGCTTATAGAAGACACATGTTTGTCGCTTAATGTGTATGTTCTTATCAGTCCCAGTTCTTTAACTGAAATCGCAAAGTAATGCGAGGCAGCGTAATCTTTGTAAAGTTAGCGTTCTGTTTGCCAAGGGCAGAAAATGGTCTACACGTGTTACCGACAACTGTCCTTAATTAGGACAGACGCGGAAGCTCGGACGAAAAGGGAATCGGAAGCCATAAACGGGCACAGGTGGTCAGGACATTTGCGGATATTGCCCATCGTCTGAAAGCTAGGGCGCGGCACTCGTGAAAGGAGCCTTTTGTGTTCTAACTGCAGCACAATTACTTTGCTAATGGTCGCTCGGTTCATCTATATGTCATATGTGCAGGGTAAGCGAGGGAACATCTTTACTGTGGCAGGCGAAATTCTCCCGTCATGAGTGAGGGCCTCAGGCAAGGGCTCCAGTGGCCTTTGCTGTCCTCTGTGCTCTAGCGATAACATGAACCTGCCCAGTAGATGTGCTCTTTTTGTTTGTTTTTGCGCTACCTATTCCTCTCTATAACACCTAAATACTTTATAAAGTAAATAAATTAAATGAAATGACTTCACTTTCATAGAAAGCAAGTTCTTGGCCGGACGGATGGAAGGGACATACCCAGATAGGCAACATACAATCGTCTGGATCGTAGTAGACACCATCGTCTTGCAAAGGAGCTTTGCAAAGGAGCCATCGCTAGAGTCATCCAACTAATGAAACATAAGGGGAAACAACGCAATCTTTCAGGAAGAGGAGTAAAAGGTACGAGCTTCCACATGACACAATAAGCCGAGAGCAATCCTTAGGGGTCCACAAACAAACGCGTATCATACCAGAGCAACTACGATATACGGCCGCACTACATAAAAGCGAGTCTGTCTAGATGCGGAGACAACGTCACATTATACCACACAAACGAATGTACTGCTGCTGTCATATTTCATAAAATAGGTAGTTCAGGTTTAAGCAATGGGAGGACCTCCAACCCGACTCGAACACGATGCATTAGTTTATGCTGCCCCGGAGAACTAGAGACCAGCTAAGCTCAATATACTTTAAACCCCACAAACCAAACCAATAATGTTAAACAATGAAGTGAGGAGATGCATAGTCCTACAAATGTTGAACGGAAGGAAGAAACAGCTCAAACGGACGGGACGTGTAGAAAGGCGAGACAGACACATGAGCTCATGTGTCTGTCTCTGTGTCTGTTTATAGCGTGAAAAGGGAGCAAGGGTGACATGCAACGTGAAGCCATAGCTTGTCGAGAAGTCTAATATCTTTTAAATATTCAAACAGAAAGTTCGTCGACTGTCTCTTTTGCCTAGGGCAGGTTAAGGGACCTAATACTGTAGTGTTAGACGCGTTAGGGACAGCTTTTGAATGCAGTTATCATAGTAAGCACGCTCGTCTGTATATGGAGGGTACTCAAGCAAGCCGTCTGTACATGCAGAGTTCACGCGAAGTCGGTGATAGATTTCCAGATAGCGAGGAAATCTGGCAGGGAGTTTTTATCTGTGTCGTCTAGTAAGTGAAGAAATTGGTGGTTATGGGTTGGCAAGCTCATGAACCGATACTTTCCTGAAATGCAAATCATTTGTCCACTTGTGATTCATCAGATTTTGTAAACGAGGTCAGAGTATATCATTGATGTTGGTGACCTTTATTAGCCGCTTCATCTGCTTTTTCATTGAGTAGAATGGCACATTCTGCTAGTATCCACTGAAATGCTATTCAGGGGCCTACGGCAATAGACAAATGATTTAGACATCAGTTGTCAAGGGAAACGGATTGGTGGTTAGTTTCCTTCAGCAAGCTGGAGAGGATTTGCAAAGATGCTTCAGAGTCAGTAACGATATTAAAATGATCAAGTTTCGGCGCAGGATATAGGAAACAGCTCCTTTATTACCATGAAGTTCGGCTGTTGTAGATGATGTCTGCCGCTTCAACCCGTAAGAAACAACATGGCTTGCTGAGGGCACACAAAGGCCGTAGCAAGAAAGTTCTTGAGTTGTGCGTTTTTAGGACATTTGCGAATGTTACCAACCGCTGCTCGGTGGGGCTCCGTACTCGAGAAAAGGGTCTTTTGTGTTCAACTTCAGAACGGCGAGTTTACTAATGGTCCCTCTGTTGCGTTGCTTTATATTGTCACAGAAGCCAGTGAAACTGGTTCAGCAGGTTTACTTACAACTAAGTAAAAGTACCGGCAAGATCAGGCACGGAACCAACTGGCGGGCGAGCACCGAGAGCGAAGAAGACTAGCACGTGCCAGTCTCCCGAGCTCGCCACATGGCGGCGCTAGTAAGATAACATTGCGGCAATATAATGTATGTCTAGAGTGAGCAAGTGAAAAACTTGTTGCAAGAGAAATTCTTCTGGCGTGGGTGCGGTCCTCAGTCAAGGGTTCCAGTGGCCTGTGCCGTTTCTCACGCTCTATTAATCAGGCTAAGCTGGTAATCATATGTCAAGCAAGGCATCGAGCCTACCATTTCTCCTGTACTTGTGTTGCGTTTATAGATGCCTCTGTTTCCTGACAGGCTCATGTTTTCTGAGTAAACTCAAGCTTTTATTTATGTATTCTGAGTAAACTTTGTCTGCAGGTAGCCAATTGCTCTCTATTGAGGTCTTTCTGGGGAGGTAGCAGGTCCTCCTTACAGCACTTTGGTGTTTAAGGATGAACCCATGGCGTGTACTGACGGGGTCCAGTTACCTGTCTTGAGCCTCCAGGTTGGCGTATACTAGGACATTGGCGTAGGCACGTTGGCGAAATGGAGAGGCGTCCATGTGCTGTGCGATGTCAGTGCACGTTAAAGAACGCCAGGTGGTCGGAATTTCCGGAGTCCTCCACTACGGCGTCTCTGATACCCTGAGTCGCTTTGGGACGTTAAGCCTCGCAAACCAAACCAAACCAAACGTTGACTCACTTGACAGTCTCATGGATGGCGTCCACGTTATGAATATACGAGGCTTTCAGGGGCTCCATGGTCATTGATACCCATCACTGTCTTGATCTCTGTCGCGGTCTGTCGATTGGGACCTGGATGGCGAAGTGGACATCCTGGGCTCGACCGCGTCTATAGATGCCCCCCTCACTCTTTATTCCACTGTCCGATTCCGTTTACTTTCTGGTACGTGGACTCTTCAGCTTTTTTAATCGTTCCTACGACTACTTTGCCTCTGTGGGTTGGGCTTCATTGTACAGCGCACACTCGGGCTCGCACTAGTGTCCATACTCGATGACTGGCTCACCACAGCTCGACCAGACATCGACATTAGGTGTGTCGGACATACGACCGCCCTATGCCTATCCTGAAACGCAAGAAGAAAACTTGCCGCGAAGATCGCCAGAGGTAACGGCGTGTATCTTCGTCGTAATAATCGACATAGCCGGAGCCGATCTTGTCTTCGAATGTTGTGATAGCGCTTAGGGATTTTCAAGTATTCTTGCATACTATTCTTCGGGTACGTACCCGCAGATGAGATAGTAATTTGGTAGGTGCGGTTCCGATGTTGCGTCAGTGAAGCACAACTTTGCGCAAATTTCCAGCTTAGCAACTTAAGCCATCACGATATAATCTTGCATCAAAGCGTGGGCCTCGGAATATTTTGCACAACGTTGGCGGTCTCTTGGCTTCGCGTGCAACCGTATGTATAAGCAGGCTGACGTCGTAGCAGCCAATTTATTTTCTACATGCTTTGGTTACAACCATGGCCATCTGATACGTGCCCATTTGAATGAAAATGAATTGATTCTTCGACATAATCATGACCTTGAAATCGGCTTTCCGCAGCTGAGGAAGCGCCTCTTTACAAAGGGGACCCCGCTTTAGTTTGGGCTCGGTCGGTGATTGTTTGTCCGCAGCTTCGGTCCCTGTACAGGGAAGTGGTTAACCTCGACCTGTGGTATCGTTCAGTGAATCATCCTACGTTATCGAGTACCTTCTTTGAGAGGGTGGTAGCGTTCCACTTGTAATATTCTCTTCCGTCGGTGTTGTGGCTCCGGTCGATGCCAGCGCGTCATTAGACGCCATCCTTAGCGGGTCCCGGGTGAGCTGGAGCACTTTCGTCTGGCCGACTGTCCGACAAATCTTTCAAAGCATTTCAGAACTTCGAACAGTCAGAATTAGGATAGTGAAATCGATGCTTAAGAATGAAAATCTGCAATCCATGGGTTCACCTTGGTTAGTGGAAGTCGGTAGACTATTCCACTTTCTTTGCTTGTGAGGGTTTCCGAATGAAATCAGGCGTCGAAGCAGGAGCTCTTCGAAGCCCGTCTGCTCCGTCTAGCGCCATAGCGGCGATACGTGTAGAGCCATTGCATCTGTGGGCGCGTGAAAAGTGCGTCTTTGCACGAGATACATAGCGCCTTGGTTTTATTGTTGGAAAGAAAGAACGCGTTTTCTGAAGGAAACGTGCGGTAGTCTTTGCTATTTCCTTTCACCTCTAAAGGGAACCCCTCTAAAGTGAACTACCCCTTAAAGGGAACCAGACATCACTTATTTGGAGTTTATACAAACACAGCTTGTGACGTTGCCCACAGCGGTGACTGGAGCTGAATGATATCCAATTCCTTCCTGGAAACTATTACGTCTGCCCTGTAAAACCTCGTTATTCAGATACAGTAGGTACGCTGAATCATATATTTCTACTCAAAGATAAACGCTTGCTGAATGCGCCTATGCGAGACTTCCGGTTGCTGTTCCTAACGACGCGCAACTATGGCTGACACAAGCAAAAAAATTAAGCCATGGTCAGTTTGAAAGGCTTGAAACGAGCTGATGTTGACAAGCTTCAATGAGTTAGAGTGAAGCTCTACCTACGGGTAAGAATTTTTTCAAATTCAACCTTGAGTCTTAGAGCTTTCGTGAAACTCAAGCAGTTGGTTCATACCTACATAAAACGGGATACCTGTCTTTTGGTGCCTCAGAGCTTATATCGACTTCAGAATCGCCACAAACACGCACATCCCATTCATGCCTCCTCTAAGTGTGTGTTTAGGAAACAGGCGCCCCAGACGAAGGACGCAAGCAGTAACACGCATTAGAGCGACCAAAAAACATATATAGGGATGCAGAAAGTAGCTTCCGCCTGCTAAGGTTCCTGCTCATCACTCCTCCGAAAAACACTGGCATCTATGTAAATACGTTCCTTATCTCAAAAGAAGTGAATGGTTGCATTTCGAGGAAGCTCCAAACGTCCTCTCGCCGTCAGGTTGCGAGGCCACCAGCGAGTGACACCCATGCATGATTTCAGCTGAGCTGGGCGCTGAGGCTAGACCGAGTGCTTCTGCTGCCACTCTGCAGAAGTAGCTACGCCGGCATCGCTCGCGGGAATACCTGCTCCGCTGTAGGCACCTGAACCTGAACCTCGGCCCCAGGTCCATCTTGGTGCTCTCGATTCATCAGCAGCAGCGACCATACCGCCTTCCAAAAATGCCCAACAGCCCGTAAGTGATCTGTCCCCTGGAGAGAGCACGGCAATTACCACCCAGTCAACATGCCGAGATGGTCCTCCAACTGTGCGACAAGAGGAGGCGTGCTCTTCAATGGACTTATCAGCTCCGCCATCGGCGTCAACGAGCCCCCGTGTCTCTCACAAGCGTCCTTCGAAAGACAATCAACCGAATATGTATTCGGCAAGTGCTGGCCCTCAAGGCAAGCGCTCTTGTCTAACGATCGAGAACCGGGTTGGGCCTACACCCGGATCGACATCATATAAAGTCACTATTAAATCTTTAGGCAACAAAAGCCTAACGGGTATACCAGACCAGCTACTCCAGGTTAATTTGAACGCGTGTCTTGGAACCAGACATTTTCGGGACTTCATGGCCAGGAAGAAGTCCCACTATAGCTGTGTGGCTCCCTATTGCTGGGTGGAGTAAGTGACTGGCTGAACTTGTGCATTGTGAGCGGCTGCTCGGTTTACATGACTACGCCTGTTAGAGATACTACCCGCTATCAGATCGGTCGTGGAGTTCCACACAGAGGAGTCCTCAGCCCAACTTTATTTAACGTTGCGCTAATTGACCTGGTGAGTGAACTACCAACTATCATCCACATCAGTGCATACGCTGACGACATCTGCATGTGGGTTTCTGGTTCGACACGCCCACAACTACATGCGAGTTTGCAACCAGCTGTGTCATCGACATCGATGTACTACAGCATCAATATTTGCTCTTAGCGGCAGATATGTGTGCAGCCATTGCATTTACGGGAATATACGGCAGCTGCTACCCGATTACTCTTCATGCGTCGCAATACCGTACGTCTCCAGGCACAGATTCTTGGGAATAATTATTGACCACCGACTATTTTTGGTCGAAACATGTTAATATGGCGAAGGAGAGGCTAATCAAATTTTCCATGTACTTCAGTTCATAGCTGGCATAAAATGAGGTCCAACTGAGCGCTCCTTACTATGGCTTTACGAGACATTGTTGTCTACATCTATTACAGTCTCCCAGTACTCTCTAATATGAGCATTTCCTGCTTGCGGACTTTAGAGAACGTGCAAGCGCAGGCACTGAAAATATGCCGTTCATTGTCCAGGTGCACCTCTAACAAAGACACAATTGAAGAGCCACCTGCTCGCCCAATATCCATATACTTGTCACACTAACCACTTCGTGTATATTTACGGGCACTTACACCACAGCTTTTTCACCCACTGAGCAAGATTCTGGACGAGCGGCCGGACTGCAGTTTTACAAGCGCACTCCGCTGCCATCGGTCGCAACTACCAACAGGATATGCCCTCCCATATCGTCCCGCCCAACCACAATGGGTGATGAATAAACCTTTGGTGCGCCTTCGTGTTCCCGCCATACTAAAGAAATAAATGGCGCCACTTAGTGGTCTCAAACAACTTACTCTGGCGTAAATCTGGTCAGAATATCCTAATTATATTCACGTATACACCGACGGATCTGTGTCAGCACAGGCATCTGCTACAGCTCTGGTGATACCAGCTCAGAAAACGACTATACATTTCCTTTTCGGACATACTTCTACATCAGCCGCTGCTGAACTTGTAGCCACTCGGGAATATATTCGCTACATATGTGGGGAACCACCTCGAAAATGGTGCATATTCATGGACTCAGACTGCATTGAAAATTTTGGAAACTTTCTTCCGCCACACTGCCTACTTGTCTCTGGCACTAAACGTTATGGAGCTCCTCGCATCTGCCCTACTGCAACACCACAGGATAATGTATCAGTGGATCCCTGCTCAATGTGGGCTTCATGGAAATCAACAGGCCGATGTTGAAGCGAAAGGTGCACTCAGCAACGGCTTCCAAACAGCTTTGCCTTTTTCAAGAGCGGATATGACGTGCCTTCTTACGAAATGTATGAAGAATGCTATGGCAGCTTACTGGGCCCAGCCAGACGACCGACACATCCATCTGAAAAGGCTCGATAGAATATTGAAATTTTATGTTCCGCGTAATATTCCGCGTCATCATGCATGATTGCTGCATAAACTTCATTTAAAGGTGGCTTTGACGCGCAGGTACTTACATTTATCTGGACAGGTGGACTGCCGGAATGTTCAACTTGTGGCATCCCCGAGACTGTGGACCATATGCTGTTGGTTCGCCCAGTGTATGCGTGGGAAAAAAATGTGCTAGCCGCTTCCTTGAAGCGTTTGGACAAGAAGCCTCTTTCGGAGCAATTGCTGCTGGGCGCTTGGCAGGACAAGTGGAAGGGTGTCCAAGCAGTGTGGACTCCTTGCCGTTTTTTGGGCGCCAAGCCAAGGATTCGCGATTGTAAAGTGAGCTGCCATGCCTATATTTATATTTCATTTGCCTTCTCCCCCATAGTCACCCATCA
Source organism: Amblyomma maculatum (assembly GCF_055883805.1). NCBI lineage: Eukaryota > Metazoa > Arthropoda > Arachnida > Ixodida > Ixodidae > Amblyomma > Amblyomma maculatum. The sequence continues at coordinate 20,548,749 of NC_139351.1, read as the reverse complement.
TTATCTTCTTTCGTCTCCCCATCCCCTTCCCCAGTGCAGAGTAGCAGGCCAGATTTTAATTATTCCGGCCAACCTCTCTGCCTTTCCTTTCAACAAATCCATCTATCTATCTATCTACACTCACTGTGGTGGAATGTATCCAAACGCTTAGGTTTATTTCAATCACAAATGAGATCTCAGTGCCTGTCCAGGGCCCGCTTGCACAAAACAATCTTAAGACTGTCTTAGCTAAGTCCAGACCTAACTGGAGTCTAAAGAATAGGCCACTAGCATGGACGCTTAAGACTGGAGTCAAGACTGGGCTTTAGTCCAGACTTGAATAAGTCGCTTGTATGATTACGACTCTAGTGCTGTCTTGGTTAAGACACAAGGACGCCAGGTGTCTAAGTAGAGAAATTAGGGAAATACAGGGATGCGCAGTCACTGTCCCTGCTATAAGATGTACACATTCCGTCAATTTTGCGTTGTGTAAAATCCGTGCCATTGCTTTTTGCGGCTTAAGATTGTGTTACGAGGAAAAATGCCCCAAGTGGTTGCTGAGGCCGTTCTGGAAAGCCACTCTGGTGAACATGAACCCGAAGCGTTCGACGTTCGGAACACGAGCCGTCTTAAATAAGCTTGGTCTTTCTAAAGACACCATTTAAGTCTGGACTTAGCTCGGACTTTATCGTGCAAGCCGGCCCAGATGTATCTAGTTGAAGGCTCCGACTTGCAGCGTTGCGTCGTTTACAACGTCGACATAAACGAGGATCAAACCACACTTCAACGTGGGTTGCACTGCCCCACGCACCGTGTCATCAAGGCCCGACGCATCGGAAAGGGGCTTTCTTGCATGGTCACCTAGCAAGGCCCTTTGACACTACCAGCCTGCCTCTACTGTACTACGGCTGCATTTTAAGGGCTCGGCCCTATAAACCGAGTGTGTTTCATTGCTACAGCGGTTTCCTGGCTGGGCACATGACGAAAATTTGCCCTTTCGCTATTGCCGATAAAGGTGCTTCTGATGGAAAACTTACGTACAGATGCTGCCTCTGCAAATAATGCGACGAGATAACATCCCCAATTAGTCCGACATTTCAAAAGGCAACACAGAAGGCTCGTCTTCGGAACACTACGCATTGGCCAATACAAGACAGCATGACAGATTGCACACATCTAATCGCTTCGCTGCTCTCCAGTGGGATGACGACGAGTAGCCTGAGTTTCCTGAGCACACTTCGAGTGCACCTCCAGCAAAGACAACGTTTAGCGATACGGTGATAAAGAAAGGCCGTCGACAATAGTCAATAAAGCAGCGCACTGAACTACTGGAGGACGATATCGCTGCATTGGCTGAGCAAATCACTCGTCTCTTAGCAGAGATCATCAAGCTCCGACAATACCACGAAATGCTTGTTCGACGTCGACGAGCTGCGGAACTAACCGCCTGGGCGCAGCACCTTCGTCTTCCTCCCGCACAACAGTTTCATTTGCTGCCTCTTCCCAATGTACCATACGCCCACGAATACCACGAATAACTCTGCAACATTGCTGCTCCGGTATATGGTCAACCCGTTGTCCAACCTGACATGTGGGATACTGTTGCGCTTGGAATAATACCCGAATCGGGAGCTTCCGGACGTGCAAGCTGGGTTTCGCAAGGGCAGAGGAACTAGAGACCAGATTGCCAACCTTCACTGGATCATGGAAAAAGCAAGAGAGTTCCAGAAACCCATCTACTTCTGCTTTATTGATTATGCGAAAGCGTTTGACTGCGTAGATCACAGCAGATTGTGGCAAGCTCTCCAAGAGATGGGAATTCCAAATCACCTCATCTGTCTCCTCGGGAACCTGTATGAAGGGCGAGAGGCCACAGTCAGAACTGGGCATGGTCTTACTGATTGGTTTCCGATTGAGAAAGGAGTGAGACAAGGCTGTATACTGTCGCCCTGCCTATTTGACCTATATGCTGAGTGCATCATGAGGAAGGCCGTTCTGGACGAGTCTTCAGCTGGAGTGAAGATTGCTGGGAAACGTATCAACAACCTTAGATATGCGGATGATACCACTTTAATGGCAGAAAGTGAAGTGGAACTCAAGAGATTTCTGATGCGCGTACAAGAAGAGAGTGAGAAGTTTGGGCTTAAACTGAACATTAAAAAGACAACGATCATATGGCGTCTTGCCCTGTTAAGTCCTGGAGCATCAAGGGACAAGAAGTGGAAGCTGTGACAGAATTTCTCTTCTTAGGCTCCAAGATTACCTCGGAAGGAGACTGCAGCCATGAAATTAGGAGACGCCTCTTCTGGGAAAGAGAGCCATGGCTAGCCTAGACCGCCTAGTAAAGAGCAGAGACATTACGCTGCTAACCAAGATCCGTATAACGCGTGCTATGGTCTTTCCAGTTGTGGTGTATGGATGCAAGAGTTGGACTGTGAAGAAGGCTGACCGCCGAAGAATTGACTCGTTTGAATTGTGGTGCTGGCGGAGACTCTTGAGAGTTCCTTTAGCGTTAGATGCGAAACCATTCATGTAGCACCGAAGATGAAAATAATTTCATAAATATGTAATGTAAATTGCAAAATGCTTGCATAATATAAAAGATAAGTATTACAGTCAAAGTAAACGTTGTAGGGTTGGGTTTTAAATGTTATTACAATTCATATATTAGCCAATGTGTGGTATTATACACATTATTTTATTTTGCAAATAAACATTGTTTTAATGAAATTGTTACATGATATTAAGCTTGTTATGAAAGCACTAAAAATGGTTTCATATTCATGACACCACTTGTGCTCGAAGTGGTAAAAAGAGGCCAATAAATGATGAAGGTGATACTTGATGCAATGGCTTACAAATGAGTTCACCTGCTCTATCGAAAGTATGAAGAAACTTTAAAGCGTTAAAGAAGGACACTCTCACTGGACTCATTTCAAGCCCTATATAGCGACCCATTGAGGCTCTCTTCGGGAAAGTAAGGTTAATGTGCGGAAAGGAATGACATATACTAGATGCGAGGGCCGTAACAGCTAGCGGCACATGACTACATTGTCAAGACAGACGTTTCATCTGAGAGCAAAATCAAGGCACTGAAGGAAGTGATGGCATCTCCTACCATCCCATTTCCCACTGTCACACATTCCGGTTTACCTTACGCCGCTGGATATATCATTTAGTTAATCAACTTCGGGTGTGATGCTTGCTCTATTCTTCTTGAAACTAGCGAAAGAAGCAACCCCATGTAGTACGTTCTTCTACGAGGATAATATTCTAGTGGACTGCATTATCCGAAACCAGAGCTGGTTGCCCTATTGGAGAAGCTTTTTTTTTTTAGAAAAAGCTGCCGTGCACCTACCATACACACAAATTTTCTCGAAGAACTTAAGATCTTGATTCAGTCAGCATTTCAGAATTCAACACTGAGTTGCCCGAAAGGAATTGACAACAGCTATGTTATTAGGTCCGCTTCTTTGATATTTGAAACATTTCTCAGAATTCTTCTTCTCAATTAATTATACCAGGAAAGTGACAGAGAAGACCGAGAGGCCAACTCCTTATGTGAAGAAGATTTTGAGACTGAATTTTCTTTCCAGACGCAGGTCGCATTTTGATGAATTGATGAATATATAGTGCAATGTGTACCTTTGAAGAACAATTTTTTTATTGTTTGCCGCTCTTTTTGATTCTGCTTAACTGTTTATGCCGATTTCCTTGATTAAAAGTAGTCGCGAGACTACATATACATCTTCGGGCTTTCAACTGACTGATATGTTTTGAACGAAGCTAGAACAGCCCACTCCACTAGACAATGGAAATTTTTACTATATGAGTAAATTTTTGTTCTTTACTCTGAATCTGAGACTCGCCATGAATTTTTGCCTGTGCCTCTTCTGATCTAAACGAAAACGGTAGCGGTTGACAGAATCTCCATTCACCATGCACTCACGTCAGGTCACGCTACACCTGCTTAAAACATTCAAAGGCACATTGCATAGCGTGGTAAATTTAGTTTTGTACAAAACGTAGGGGTAAAAATGTTGAAGTGTTCCCGAAGCTTCATCCGACCGTGCAAGGCCGCACTGACGAAGGAGTGCGCGCGTGAGCGGATTGTTGACTGTATTTTATTCCTTGTACACGATAAATATTCGATGTTGATTACGGATTTTGTGTAAACCATAAGGGGCGAAATGTCAGGACCTGCCGGTTGCAACTGACGCGGGCGAAGCTAAAAGCGAGCGCGCGTTTCCCTTGCGCGTGAACGGCTGTAGCGGAGGAGCAGCAGTGGGGCGGTGGCGACCCCACCGAGGCGTGGCGGGTGGTAGAAACAGACCCCATTAGAGAGGCCGTAAGAAAAGAGAAGTGCTCTCTCCCTCGAGAACGGCCGTGGAAAAACATACATCAGCCATGCTGCGATCCTAAACACCATTGACACGCTTCATCTCCCTCGGAGAGTACGCAGTTTTGTGCAATCATTTTTGGTTAAAAGAAAATCTGCAATACGTCTCAGAGATGACGCAGTTCATTTGTTTTGCTATGCGGCGTGCCACAAGGATCAGTATTGTCACCGATGTTTTTTTAATATTCCTTTCATACCACTAGCATGTCGCTTATATGGCATCCTTGACATCCTTGAAATGACATCCTTGCAGCCCACTACAAAAAAGTCTGAGCGTAAACAATCTGGGCTTAATGATTCACCAATCGGGATCAACGACTGCTTGGCTTTCTCGGGCATAAAAAGCAAGCTATTAAGATTGGAATTGATTAGAATAATTGCTCCTAAAACGGGTGGCTCTGACCCGACTGTTGCACGCCAGTTAGTGAGAGCAGTTCTGCAGAGACGCATTGCTTATCAAGCCCAGTTGTAGCAGCTAACAGTTGCACATAGGATCGCCATGAAGTCATGAACCGAGAAGCTATGAGGACCATTACATGGCCTCCACGAATCACACCGGTCATAGCTTTATAAGAGAATGCGCAGCTCAACACCATGGATGTGCTGGTGCCGTAGCGCCGGGCGTAGTTCCGGGTCACGTCAGCTGACAGCTACCACCTGCCGTGATTTTTCGCTCACAACGCTGGCGTCGTATTTTCTGACCAACATAACCTTTACTTAAATCGCGTCACAAAGAGCGCTAATTGTGCGTTACCGTCGCTAAGGACAAACTGACACGATAAAGGACGAAGCAATTATCGTTTCCATTGATGAACTTTATTTCTTCCTGCTCTTAAGCAAATATATAGCTGAAAATATTCTCCCTCAGAAGATATACACACATCGGAAACAGTGTACATTGCCTCCTAGATTTTCTTCTAGCCGCGCTTAATGATGCGCAAAACAGTTAACATCCGGAAAAAAATCGGCAGTCATTTTTCAGTTCGTTTCCGAACGCCTGCAGATTAAAATTCCCAAAATAGAGCTGTAATTATAAAACCTTTGCTAAAGAATCAAGTGTCTAACCGGCATGAATTCACTTTTACTGTTTATTTCAAGAGTTCGAACGCATTGATACGTCAACAACTCTATAGGTATTTTTATTATTGGTTCTTTAGGTAGCGTTTGATTGCGTGCAAAAGATGTAAGGGCTAATAGGTAACAAATGTACAGACCTCCTAATGCTTCTTGCCGAGGTGTATTAACCAAAAATAACGAATTTTATCAAATAAATGATAATGTTAGCATGCCGACCTACTCTCCTCTGTATATATCTTCAATTTTGTTTTGCACATATATATCTTCCAGTTGCACTTTTAAGCACACCAAAAGTCAGCGGGAACAAAAATGGAGGAATATTTCCTTTAAAGCGTCAGGTTAGATTTCGGACTCCGCCGAAAAGACGCTGTTTGTGACCATGTCTCTCCCACATTGTTATAACGACGCAGGCTGCACCGCGATAGGCTTTTGATCTCGCTGCGACGCGAATAGACCAGCTTGGCCACTGACTGCGCCAGAAAACACTGCTAGCGCTATATAACTGCCCCCCTCCCCCCTCCCCACCCCCGCGCTACATGTCGTACAATTTCCATTCGTGCGTTGTGCATCCTGATGCAAAGCTATCATATTGATTTTTCCAAGTGTGTAATATTTTTCTCAGAATTTTGTAGTGCGCCGCCGCCAGGCATCCACCATTTGCGCAGTTGCCTGTCTCTAGCCTGACCTTGACACACCAACCTCGAACCAGAAGGGAAATAGAACGATATGTTCTAAAACACATTTACTGCATTTGGTGATCTTTAATAATTTGACCGAAGTTTCTGTTAATAATATTTGTGACATTTAGCAAAATAATCATGCAATATATCCCTGGAGGATAAATGATTAGAAAGGCGCAGGAAAAATTTAGTGATGGTTCAGCGTAGTAATAATTAATAATAATAATAATAATAATAATAATAATAATAATAATAATAATAATAATAATAATAATAATAATAATAATAATAATAATAATAATAATAATAATAATAACATTAATTTGTTCACAGGAAGGGAAAGGCGCAGTATCTGTCACACTTGCTATGTGGACACCTGAACCGCGTCGTAAGGGAAGGGAGGAAGGTGGGAGTGAGTGGAAGGAGAGAAAGTGGAAAGAGAGAAAGGAGAGTCGTAGTCGAGGGCTGCGGAGTAATTTCGGCCACCTGAGGATCTTTAACGTGCGCTGACATCGCACAGCCCACGGGCGCCACTGCGTTTCGCCTCGATCGAAACGCAGCCACCGCGGTCGGGTTCGACCCCGGGACCTCCGGCACAGTAGTTGGGCGTCTTACTACTGCACCACCCCGGCGGGGCAGGTTCAGCGTAGCTAAGCGGTGAAAATGATGCGTTAGCACCGTTTTATTTGCAAATCATTTTTTGAGGGTGATGAGCCCCGTACGTACCATCCGTCGACCTCCACTTTCTCCGTCGTCTTTCCACATGTAGATGTCGTCGTGCACGGCGGTACTCTTCGTCGCAAAATGCAAACAAATCTGGAATTGCTTTCGTACAAACGTTAGCGAGCAGGCACAACCTGTTAGATGAATGTATAAACTGCGGCATGGCGCGTGTTTGTCTAAGACAGCTAGGAAAAGGGCAGAAAAAGCAGGAGTTCATCAATGAAACGCGCGTCTGACACAGCACCGTCGTCAAAAAGCAGTAACGCGTTCCAAATCAAAACTATTCATTCCGGTCTCTTGTAAGATATGAAGCCGATCGAGACGTCGACATCCCAAAAGCGGCGCCACAAAATTCAGCATAGCAAGTACAACGACCAATGGGGCGAGAGCATTTACCGCAGTGGTTAGAGAAGCTGATTTATTTTTCTCAGCTTCGGTTCGGAACCCAGAGAGGGAGATCTGTTTTTTTTTTTTTACGTTTGTCTGTCATCGTTATATCGGATTTAGAGTAGCCAGGCGTTAGATGATAATGATATTTTTGGAACGTACCACAAGATATGAGCTTCTGTCAATTCGGTCATGCACGAGCCTCTAAAGGTTTCAAAAATACATCGGGCATTTTTCATAGTTCGGGTAAGACAGCTACGGCATTAAGATGGTTGCTGCTATCTCGCTGCCAAGTTGGACGACGGCTGCTGGTATCAGCCAAACCCATAACGTTCGAATTACGCGAGCGGTGATCAGTCAACCGAGCTATGGCGACGGCAGTTCGATCTTTTACTTTCGTGGACGTTTATTTTGTACGTAACCTAACTTCGAAAGTAATCACTGCCATAACGACGCCCTTATTACCCCACATTTGATTCATTTTTATAAATGGAGTCTCGGTTCTGCCTGTCGTGATGCGTGTCAGCCTATGAAGGTTCCCACACAGCTCCCCGCCCTCTTTCTCCAATAACGGTACATGTGACACTCATAGGGATACAGGTCCTTCTACGTCCGCTGCTATGCAGGAGAACGGTGACACTTGTGAATACCCTCTTTATTTCATTCGACATAAATCTCCACTAAAGAAGCAGAAAAAATTCAGCTTAAAGAAACTTCTTGTGCTAGGAGTTTTAAGGTTGTCCTAACTCCGACAAGCGTCTTTTTTTTTTTTTTCTAAGCAATTCTCTTCCAGCGCAATCTAATTACGATATTTTCTATCAACATGACAAATAAACTTTATAATATTGAATTATTCTCCAAGCTGCTTACAGTTTCGCCGACTTGCTTCTTTTATATTCTGAATTTCACGTCAAAACATATCCAGGCGACAAATACTGTCGGTATATTCCATACCGTTTTCTTCAAGCCCAGCTGGATAAAGTACAAAGGAAGCAAACGTTACCAAATAGGGGAAGTGCACTGATTTTTTGATTACCCTTTATTTTTCTAGGACCATTCTGTGTAAATTTACAGTAAATATAGTCTAGAAGCACGCGAGTGATAAAGCAGTGGTCGAAACGAAGACCACATAATATTAACCTTTCTTTCCATATCCACACTGCTACCCCCACCCCCTCACTGACTAAATAAATAAAGCTGTTTTGTCGTCCTCCTCCTCCCGACATTCCCGCGAGAGCATATCCTAACATCAAAAACACTTTCTTTTTCTTCTAGCCACTCTTGATAACCTAAAAAATATTATAAAGTTAATAAACAGCAAGTATCGTAAAAAAACCGTGGATGAACAATTATTGTCTCCGTAGTTCTAACGAGTAACTTCGCAAACAGAGGAAAATAATGCAGAAACATTTCGATCATTTGGGATTTTCCTAAAATAAAACAAGCAAATGTTAGTCTTGGCTTTGAAGAACCTTATTTCTCCCAGGTTTGTACTTGAATATAACTACTGGCTCCGACGCCAAAAATATTGTTACCAGACGTCAACAGCACTAAGCATTATTTGTTTGATTTTCATCAAGACGCGCTTAGTGTAATGTGCATACTTATTAAATGTCAACAAACGGAAGAAGCTGTTCACGGTTGGATATGTTAAGGCTTCGCCTCCGCGGCGCTTGAGAGCGAGTTTTCAAGGAATCTTGAAGTATGCCATCCGTAAAAAGGAACTTTCGAAAATAAAAAAAAAACTACCCCATCAGTGTCACATACACTTCAATCCTATTATCTGATTGACAGAGATAACGCGGCTAAAAGGTCAAGAAATACGCCCTTGTACCTTGTAACGGTGGGGATACAGCGGAATATGACTTTTCTTAGCGCCTCTTTTGTGTTGCAGTCGTTGTCTCAGTTTACCCATGCACTCTCAGCTAACGATTAAAGTCATGAATCGAGTCATCCGGAGTAAAAATTGGCAGAATTGCAGTGTGCAATATTTGTTGAGTGCCTTAAAAATATGGAGAGAATGGAGAGTTCCTAGTAGCTTTCACGACTATTTTCCTATATTTGGACGAGGATATGACACACAATTTTCATCACGTATGAAAATATAAATATCTCCTGGTAGAATTAAATACCAGACATACATAATGAAACAGGATATAGCTCCAGAGAGCATTTTAATGTTTTAAGCTTTATACCACCCGGATAAGAATTGTTGTTTCTAAAAGGAAAACTATTCAATGCACAAGGGCAATCAAAAAAGCAGTTACTCCTGCAGAAAACGAAGCTTTTATTACCTACAGAAGACTAAAATCTAAATATAGGCTCCACCATAACCAGCCGATTTTTAAAGTAATGTGTGCTCTGATGACGAGGTTTCCTCACGGAGCCCAGAGACATTGCTACAATTCGATGCGCAGCAAGCCTCTGTGCAAGCGCCACAAATTTTATTACAGTAGCAGGGATATTTATAACATATAAATTTATCACATAAAACTGCGCCATTACCTGTCAGACACCATTTATCTAATTACAAAGGAACATTGAATACTTGCTATAAACCATAATTTATTTTCCCTAGTCCCTATCATTTGTGTTATTAAAATGCAGCACCTCTCCCAATTAGTAAAAAACGAAATTAATTGGACACTGACTTTCGGTGGTAAAGCCCATCCCAGTAATGAAACGAATCTTATCAAGAACCATAGTATTCGTCGCCCTATGAAATTTACGAAAGGCATCTCAGGTCCAAGTGCCAAAAAGCGGATGTTCTTCATGACACAAAATACCAAGTAGAGTTTTCTTTTATGCGCATATTCATGATGCAATTATTCCGGTAAACTATGGCTTCCACCTATATCGATTAGGAGCACCTCCAATGTACGCTTAATTATAGCAACTGTGAAACCACATCAAGCCACGCACCCAGGACATACGACAGCACGGATAGCTGCAGAGGGGTTCATGAAGACAGTCGGCCGTGCAATGGCGGAAGTGCATACAAGGCGGCTACTGAGCCGCAGACCTCAACGACGCCACAGACTACGCCCCGAACGGAGCAGGCGCCAACTAGAGACATCCAGCCAGCTCACTTAGAAAGGTGGAGAGCGCTGCTGTAAAGCAAGTGCAATAAGTACGAGTCTTGGTCATTTAATGTAACTTTCCAGCCAGACTAAAAGCTGTGCCAACCCTAGTACCAGACTCGGGCCCCATCTCACACCAAAGCCTCAAAACCAGAAAACAAGCCAGCCCCACAAGGCCTTCTTACATTGCGCGTACCCTGAATACTAAGCAACATCTCTTTCCTGGGCGCTTTAGTTAAGGCCACACAAACTCAATAGACCCACCAAATAGATACGTATTCTGTCGTGACCAGTCAAGCATGTCTAGACGTATTGTTTAGTTGAATCGAGTTTAGTGGCACATTAGCTATGAAGGCCATCATGCGCCATGCGCGAGACTTAGTAACTTGTATGCGTAATCGATGTAAACGTTGCTTTAAAATACTATCAGTCATTTAAAAACTTAGTACCTTTCAAGAATGAAACAACACGTGGATTATTGATGACAGCGTCTTGTCATCAATAATCCACGTGTTGTTTCATTCTTGAAAGGAACTAAGTTTTTAAATGACTGATAGTATTTTAAAGCAACGTTTACATCGATTACGCATACAAGTTACTAAGTCTCGCGCATGGCGCATGATGGCCTTCATAGCTAATGTGCCACTAAACTCGATTCAACTAAACAATACGGGGGAGAGAAAAGGAATGTGTTCATCGAAGAATTGTGGGAAGTTTTTTTTTTCTCATCTTGGTCCAGTTTTTTGCATGAACATAAAATGCAAATTATTGCAGTTTCTTCTCCGCACAGCGCACATGTTTGTCTTTTCTGTTTCGCGAGAATAAAGGCGTAGTGTAAGGTGTGTGTGTCCGACGCACAGGCGGCATCTTAGATGACTTCCATGAAAGGTTTTTGGTGAGACTTCGACTTTCATTTGCCTATAGCTGGCTTTATTAGGAGTAGATTATTTTTCGCTTCATTATTTCATTCTGACTACTATTTTTCTTTTGGCTTGCAGTGTACTAACGTTAAGCTGTCCTTGTAGGGAATGCGTATTTTCTCAATTTCTGGATGTTTCGCTTGTGCAGCACACTCATCTGCTTTCTCTTTTCCCCTAATTCCAAACGACTCGGAACCAAGCACAGTTTTACGTCTCCTCGTGTTGTGGCTTTTGTTCTGTCGTGTATGATATCGCCAATCAATGGTGTAAATGACTTTCTAGGATTTAAGGCTGTCGAGACTTGGGGAATCCGTCTAAATGACACTTCACTTTTCATTCTCGTTTATTGCTTTTTATACTGCCATGGGAACCATGTACCACTTCGTAGTGAAAATGGAAGCATATTTAAGTAACCTCCAAATGTGTTTGAACGCATTTGAACACATTTGAACGGCCTCCACCTAGACCAGACTTCTATCCAATTGAAAAGTATGGCATTATTTATTGCAAAAACATTTGCTTATCACACTTCTGCACGGAATCATAACATTTAGTTAAGTTCCTTCATTATCGTTATTTACTGATGAGTGTTCATGTGGCAGAATACAGTTTCGAAAAACCATTGTGAAAAGTCAAAATGTTTGCCATTCATATCAGTGAGAATTCGCTTATGTTTGATAGTTCTCCAGATAGATTGTCTTAGGAGTACGCGTGCGCTATGATAGCGTTAAATAAATAAGCAACCGCTTATCTCTAGGGCACTATTAACCAAGCTTACGACATTTTCCTTTTACCCATAAGCGAGCAGTTGTAGACGTCTTCGGTGGATGGTGTCGTTTTTCTCTTCAACCTCGCATGTCGCCTTCAGGACTCCTAATATGTGTTAAAATAAAGGTAATTTTCCTTATTATTAGCACAAAAAAGTATCACAATCCAAGCTATTTAGTCGGCCAAAATACGTGCACCACACTGAGCCATCGAATAAAATTTTGCATTGTAAAGATGACTATGTTAAAAAAAAAAAAGGTATTTACTTTTCAGTGGCTCAATGGGGGGGGGGGGAATCGGCCTGCCCGGTCAATTACCGGGACGCCGCCGAAGAGGGCGCATTTCACTGGCGCCTGCAGGGCCCCCCTGCGAAACTGCGGTCCCCTTTTCGCCATGGCGGTGGCGGCGGTCACGTATATGTTAGGAGTCAGGGCTTACGTTCCGCAGTGGTTCTGTGCAAGCGAAAAGGCAAGCCACATCTTCTCACACTTTACGACAGCTCCGGCGTAGTCAGAAGCTGGTTAACAAAGTACTATTTGTGAGTACCACCCTCTGTTTACCTTCAGGCAATTTCGGAAATGAATAATGTTCTGGGCGGTTTGTTGATTGCTCGATGTTGCGTTTCATTTCAATTTTTTTCCCGTAGGAAAAGCGATACGCATACTGATTTCTAGGACAACTGTCATTGAGAAATATTTAGGTTAGGTAGCGCAGGGAGTAATACTTCTGGAATGGTAAGAGCATTATTATTATTTATTTTTATTAACATGCCTTCAGAAGTTCAGGGGACATTGACAAGCTTGTTAATTAGAGGGATTAGGTACAATGTGGTATCGCTTCTTATGCGATCGTGGAAATATAGGACACCTGCCATTTGTGCAAGAGAAGAATCTGACACGCTTGCTTTTCCAGTTCAACGGGAAACTAAAGGCTTGTTCACATACAAGCGATTGAGCGAACGCAGACAGAAGGAGGTGACGATGTACCGACAACTTTAATTTCACCGACGTCTACTCTCAATGAAAAAGCTATATCTCTCGTTTGTCCCGCGGGCGTTTTGTAAGGGTTCCGAAATAGCCCAATCGTGCCTTCAGTTGCGTGCACCTGGAGTGACATAGGTACACTATTTAAGTTTAGGTGTTTGTTTTTAATAAAAGTGGCCTCGGACTTCTGTTTTCATCATTTTTCGCTTGATTCTGCTGGCATTTCAGATAGCAAATGTTTGTCCCTTGTAAAATGAAAACATCGTTCAAAGTTGATATACAGCTTTTACATCAGGGGATAGAGGGCAGAAATTGAAGGCGATTGCAGAGAATAAGCGGCGGCGGGAGGTGACTTCACCGTGTATATGGGAGTTTAGGAAACGAGGTAATAAAGCTGTGCAGGGCACATCAGGCAAAGTTCAATCTGAAATTCACTAATATTTGATTTCGTATACCTTCGAAAGATTAACTATAAACACGTAACAGATTTTTCTACATTATTTTGTAGATTGTTTGTCAGTAGAGCACTATGATGAATATGTTGTTGATTTAACTGTTTGTGTTTAGTTTAGGGTATTCCAGTCGAGCAAACTCAAGAAAGCGCACGCCCGCAGAAGAAGCCTCTCATCAATGGTTTCCGCTTCTCGATGATAGTTGCTTGCTGCATTCGTCAGTCACCAGTAATAGAAGGTAACCTTTCACAAAGTACAGTTTACTGCAACGTCTTGACAATATGTCAGGAGTGTTTCAGAAGGCTAGGTTCATGAATGGGTAAATATGCTATATAATCTGTGTCTACATGACATCTATTAAACAACATGCGCGCCTCCTCTTTTTTTTTTTTTGTCAAATAATGAACTTGATTATTTTGTCTGTACAGTGTGCTGCTGTAAGAATTATTTCTTGGTCTTCAGTGCACAATTAACTCGCGCAGATGCTATATGCAAAATTCCAGTGGTGAACCTGGCGGTAACGAGTTATGCAAAGATGGCTGCCAGGAGCCTGCAATCCAGGGCCCGTTGAAGCCTGTCCCTCTCCTCGCCTCTCGGCGCTACCAGCGAATACCTGTGCTGGGTCAGCCCCCTGCGCAGAACCCCCAATCCGTGGCTCGCACTCGCTGCCGGCCTCACACGTCTGCTTTATCTGCCACCTGTTAGGCCTGCAAAGTAGCCTCACACTACGCCCAACCACATTCTGCTAGCCTGCGCTCTCCATCCCTGGCTGTGTCTTGCCACGTGTTTGTGTGACACTTGAAATAAAATAAACTTAGTTTCTTCCATCATTTGGTTCTCTGTTTTGCAAGTCCGCTGGTCGCTCATATGTAAACGATTTTATATGAAACCATTTTGCTGTGAGAGGACAAGCGGTGGAAGTCCGACTTCTTGGTCAGTTCGCGTTGTGTAATGAACTACATTACATTCTTGCATGAAGACTTCACTGTTACGACAGCAAACGAAACAGTATACATAGCAACAGTTGTCAAGGCGCAAACCTCGGTGAGGCTCCCATCGCATGCAAGAAATAATTTTCCTCGGACCTTGAATTTGAATACCACCTCAGAACCATATTGGCTGTATATAAGGGATGAATTTAAGCCAGAAATGAAAAATTGTTCACAGTAGGCCTAGTCTTGGCGCTAACATGAGCCATTTTTGACAAATTGACGTTGTTAAGGCGCATAGATGGCTGGACATATGACTAGCCACTGTGAGAACGTGGCCCAGTATTGATAAAATGGCTAACCATGGGCCCAGTCAAGTGCGAGCGACGAGAATATGATAAATAACTGTTGGCAATATGATATGGCCGTTGTTGAAAAAAGTCGCAGATTGTCAAAATTCCAATGAATGATCTATGTTCATGCAATCTTTTGCCACCAAAAAGCCATTGAGGACCAATAATCTTTTGCTACTGCGGGTGCTGACAGAGTTGCCACATTCTCTGCGAATATTGATGCACCCCGAATAGACCTAACTTTGTGCTTCCCCTATCAAGCACACACGTGGCATCAAAAGCCGACACGCACCCGCAGCACTTGCAATGCTCGGCCAATTGGCTTCCCCCTGCCAATCAATCCACCAGTGTACGCTCTCGTAGCGTTCGTTTAGTCAGCGTCCAGACTGCCCCACGTAGCATCTACCGCAGGAGAAGGGGTAGGAGGTATACGACACTTTCAGTAGGAGGCACACTTTCATTTGCGGTTTATGGTGCAGGCCGACTTCTTCTCACTGGGGTCTTTGCAGACGAGCACCAGCGTTTCGGGGGCAGAAAGAAAACGTGCACACCACACTTCCCTCCAACTTTTCTCATTCAGTTTGATAACTAGTGCACGTATGGTATGATTGTACGCCTCAACATATTGACGCATGACTTCTCAAGAGCACCACGCAGGCAACTTTTAGCAGTTGCCTGCTTGAACAATGTTGAATCGGCCCAATTATTGACAAAATTTAGTTTTTTTTGTGTATGGTATGGTACGACCAACATATTTTGGTGGTACCATATCTTACCATATAGAGTGCAATCCACTTATAACGATATCGAGTAGCTCAAGGTACTGGAAACACCCATTCATCGGAACTTCATACGTGATCTTCTCTTTGCCAGAACATTCAACGAAAATCTCTAAAGCACTTTTTCCAACTTGATTTCTTGGCTATTGTTATCAACATTCACAAACACAATAAAATCGTCCACGTACCTAAAACACCTACGACTGGTCGTACGTTTTTTTTTTTCTTTTTCATACACGCTGCAACGTGCTTGTCAAACTGGCCTAAAGATTTTACTAAGTATCGGAGCTACGCTAGAGCCTATGCAAATACAATCCTTTTGCATGAACTTGTCGTTAAACCAAATGTAGGTGGTAGACAGGTAGCACTTAACTAAGGCTACAAAGCCATCTCCGCTACCAAATTGGAACTTGGCAGCACCCCAACCTTCAAACCCCCTTTTTTATTGCGTCTAACAGCTCTTTTGAGGAATGCAATGGAAGAGCTCCTCAGCATCAACTGAAAAGGTAAAATTGTCTCCTGATGTACCACCTTGCTCTGCCATGAATGAAAGTTTGTATACCTTGCACTTCCGGGGTCGTATACCGCATACCCCTCTCCTGCGGTAGTTGTTAGGTGGGGCAGTCTGGACGCTGCCTAAACAAACGACTACGAGAGTACCATGCCCTGGTGGAATCGTTGGCGGAGGGCGGCCATTAGGTCAAGCATTGTAAGCGTTGCGGGTGCGGGCCGGCATTTGATACCACTTGTGTGCTTGGGGGAGGGGTGGGGAGGCACAATGTTAGGCCGTAAGATATGTGAGGCCTACCACATTAGCAGGGAAGGTGATAGCTGTGTCATTACGCATTCGCTTGCCTTGTCAAAAAAAGGATGAAATGTACCTCAGTAACAGCTTGCCAAATTTTTATTCGTTTTTGCTTGTAATGTCATAACCCAGTGTGAGCTTGCACCGCCGAAGCGAATTTATGTACCGTACCTTTCTGTTAGAGTAAACGTCAGTTGATGTTTAGTGCTCGTCCTGTCTTCCTGGATGTCTGGGTCTAGTTACGTGCGCTGGTCTTTTTAATTAATGATGCACACAACTAGGCCAGCTACCTGCCTTGATTCGCATATCGATATGTCTCGCACATCGTGTCCTGTGGTCCCTTCTTTGATGTGTCGTGCGCTTTCAGTTACTTATGTGAAACTGTTAGCAGTAGCTACTTATCGGGCAAGGGCGCTGTCCTTCGCCCTGAAGTATGGACTGCGACCGCCTGATGTGCACGCCTAGTTTCATCCCTGCCAAGCGTCTGTGTGACATACCACAAAATCACTAAGATCTTCTGTAACTAACTCTAGAGACACATCCAATAGCAATAGAATTCATTACCTCAAGAAATTGATTACCTCAAGAAGGATAATCTTGCTTTTCTGAGGGCTCACAAAGAGGAGGGATTCGTCGTGTTTTTTTTTTTTTTTTAAGAAGAAGATAGTTTGTTTATTCATGAAACAGGTATTACATAAATAATACAGAAGGAGGTCCCAGAGCTCAAGGCTGTAACGGGACCTCCTATGGATGGATGTATAAACTTATGAAAAAAATATTATTGGTACAGCAAAAGCAGTCAAAAGAGGCAAAACCGGCGAACACAATATGGTCTCACAATACACATGCCTAAATTAATGTATCATGAAAGGGTTAAGGAAGCTACTGACAGGAATTCGCCGAAAAGATCTAGCAGAAAAGTAAAAGCACAGGCATTAAACCTGCGCACAGATAAATTTGACAGGATTACGCCAGTCTGTACAAACAGCCAATATGCAAGAACTGAACGTAGTTTTTTCAGAGAAACACCACAAAGAAGGCATGCCTCTATGAGCTATTGTAACCATGAAAGGAACCTGTCAAGGCTTGGTATCAAAATATCTACAATAGGATCTAAGCCAACTATACACAGAAGACCCTTTTCGCGCGACCAAATGAAAAGACGTGATGAAGTTTTGGCTGAGCAAGGTGGTCCTTCAGGGATCAACTTCGCCTTTTCAATTCATGTCGAGGAGTTCTATTCCATCCCTCAAACAGAGCTTTTAGACGCAATAAAAGAGCGAATTTGAAGGCTCGAGGGCTGTCAAATTCCAAAATTGTGGCAGGGTTGTGATAGTTGACTTTGCAGCATTTCTTAAGGGTTACCTCTCATCTATCTACATTTGTTTTACCAAGTTGTTCGTGCAAAAGAATGGTATTTGCATAGGCTCTTGCGTAGCTCCGATACTTAGCGAATTCTTTGTAAGCCAGTTTGACATGCGCATTCCAGCGTGCATGAGAAAGGAAACGTGTGTTGTCAAGTGTTTTAGGTACATACATGATTTTATTGCCTTTGTGAAGGCTGATAACAAGAGCGACAAATCTCAAATTTTAAGAAATGTTCTAGAGATTTTCGCTCAATGTTCAGACAAACTGAGGTTCACGCATGAAGTTCCGATGAACACGTGTCTCCACTTTTATGAGCTATGTTTATACCTTGCCATGGGTCACATCTTTTGGTCGTACCAGCCAACATTTTGATGTATAACTCGGCCCATTCAAAAGGGATCAAGGGAGGGGGGGGGGGGGGGGCATCGCAAAATGCTGCCTGGGTGGTACTCTTGAAATGGCACGCCATCATGAAATTGTAATTTTTTTGTAGTTAATGATACAGTGACGGATATGGCGGAATGCCGCAAGGAATAAATGAGGGCAGGTGGCCTACTTGTCATGGCAGCCTAAGAAGGCTGCTAGAGGCTGATACGTACACTGTAAAAAAATGTGTGTGTTAAATTACAGGTATTTTAGAGAAACTTTCTGTACCAGTACAGAGAATATCTGTTCTACTTCATTTACCGAAATACGTTCACGAAAAAAAAAACTGTAATGTTCTGTTTTCCAGCCGAAACCTTGATTAGACGGCAAGCAACTGGATATATTTTTGCCGTCTGTTTTATTTTCTACCGCAAACTAATTTTACTTTAATAGTAGGTAAATTTTGAATAAAAAGTAAAATGGTATGACAACCCTGAAGACGCTGTCCGATGATCGGCTGTGTAACAATTTCGATTCGAAAGCAGATAACTAGTGGCGCAATATTGAGGTCCGTTTTTGGTTGGCTCCCTGCTACACTGTCTTACGCTTTGTTCCATTTGCCTCTTTTCGGAGGCTAGACAACGGCTGTTGCGAGGCCAACCTCATGGGTGCCATCGACTATTGCCAGCGCCGAGAGATATTCCTGAGATGTAGTTGGTAAAGCTTTCGCCTTAAAATAGTGCATTGAAGAAATTGGCGCTTAATGTAATTTTATAGCTGATAAAGACAGAAATGTGCAATTAAAGACGTAAAAAAAAGATACATTTCCATGATTATTTTCACTGCGTCAGAAAAAGCAGAAATAAAAACAAAAAACGCGGTATAACAAAATGTTTTTGTCAATTTACAAAAATTTTCTATCCGTTGTAAGCAGAAAAAACTGTAAAATCACAGAAAAATTAAAAAACAGAAAGCATAGCAGAACAGAAAATTTCTGGCAGGACAGCTGCCAAAAAATTTATTTTTCAACAAAATTTTTTTACAGTGTGCAGCCATACCATGTTGAATGGAAGGAAGAAACAGCTCAAACGGACGGGACGTGTAGGAAGGCGAGGCCGACCCATGAGACAGGCACATGGAACACAGCTCATGTATCTGTCTCGCCTTCCTGCACGTCCCGTCCGTTTGAGCTGTTCCTTCCTTCCATTCAACATGAACCAACCAGCCCGACAAAGCCCTCTTCTTGAAGCCATACCGTACGTGCACCACCTATCGCGCCGGTTGAGAAAAGGTGGAGCTAAGTGCGGTGTGGTCGTTTTGTTCACTGACATCGAAAATTTCTAATCCGGTGTATACATTCAAAGATATCGTAAATTGCTACCAATGTAGCCACAGCCTTTACGCGTGCCCATGTAAACGCCTTTCAAAGGCGGATGAGCGGCTCTTACTCCGCCTCTATACAAACACACTGCTGTGTCTGCAGCTATAAAACACTACGACCCTGCTTTCTCTTGCAGCTGCCCGCACTGTGGGGCGGTGTCTTCGGACATCTACCACATGGTGTGGCCCTGCCCCTCTAATCCGGATATCCCTCTCACCCCAATCCGACCCGGGAGGAAGCGACCCTGCTCGGCTGTTCCGACCAGCAGGCCCAACGGGTTAGTCGGGAGAGCCCGAGCGGCGGAAGGCGTCACTGGGGTCCAGAACTAGGGACCTCCACCTAGTGTTTGTGAGGGTTGGCCCCCTTAGGGTCAACTCATGAGTAACCTCCTGTATTTGTATCTGATATAAATGTTTTCCACCACCACCATCGAAAAGTTCGTGCGCATGTGCAAAGCCGTCAGTGAGAAGAAGCCTGTCTGCACCATAAAACACGATTGCAAGTTTTTACCTTGTACTGCTGACGTCGTATACCGCATAACCCTCTCCTGCAACACATGCTAGGTTGGCCAGTCTGGACGCTGCCTGAATGAACTGCTACGAGAGCACCATGCCCTGGTGGAATCTTTGAAGGGAGACGGCCATTTAGCTAAGCATTGTAAGCGTTGCAGGGGCTTACCGGCATCTGATCCTACGTGTGTGCTTGGTAGGGAAGGCACAATGTTAGGTCGTGAAATATGTGAGGCCTATCACATTAGCACGAAAGGTGATAACTGTGTCGGCACATTTTCACTTGCCATTTCCAAAAAAGGTGAAATGTACCTCAGTAAGGTTTGCCACATATTGATTATTTTTTGCCTGTAATGTTATAATCCAGCGGTGTGCGATGCCACCACCGAAGTGCATTTATGTACCTTGCTGTCGCAGCAAATCATCTGTTGATCTTTAGCGCTTGTTCTGTCTTTTTCTGCCTGTGGTGCTCTGGGTCTAGTTACGTGCTCTAGTCTTTTTGGTTATTGAATACGTATTAGGTGCGTGTTATTTATTTGTTTATTTATTTATTTACTTATTTATTTATTTATTTATTTACTTATTTATTTATTTATTTATTTATTTATTTATTTATTTATTTATTTATTTATTTATTTATTTATTTATTTATTTATTTATTTATTTATACAAGTACCTGCAGCGCCCAGGGGCATTATAGCAGGGGGGGCAATAACGGTAAAAAAATACCTAAAATGAGCATGTTACAATACTGAAAGTATACAGTAAAGCACATTTGTTTAACAATAAAAAGAACAACACTGAAAATGTGAGTGCGAGAAACAGGTTTAAAAGGGTGGAAAGCTACTACGACAAATTGGACGCCAGGAAAGACTGAAAATGTTTACCTGTTTTACATTGTTTTATGCTCTTAGGAAGACTATTCCAAAGTGAAGTGTGAGGAAAAAAGGAATTACGGAACATGTCAGTTCGACATCGCGTTACAAGAACTTTCAGCTTATGGTCGCGGCGTTCAGAGATAAAATGTGGAGGTAGAATGTACAAGCTCTTGTTTATTCCCGTAAGATCAGAGTATATTTGGTAAAAAAGTTCTAATTTTGCGGTTATATAGTCTCCGGTGAGCCAATGTTTTCCATCTAAGGTTTTCTTTAATTAATGGGATGCTACTACGGAAGTTATAGTTGCCGGAAACAAACCTGGCAGCGTGGTTTTGGATGCGTTCAAGTTTTTCCACAAGGTAAGAGCTTTGAGGGTCCCATGCCGCACAAGCATACTCGAGTATTGGACGGACGTTAGTTACGTATAGCTGTTCTTTTACTTTTGTGGGGGCTTTATAAAAAATTTCGTCTAATGAGATTTAGCGTTCTAGATGACTTTAAGGTTAAATGTTCTATGTGTTGGTTCCATGTCAAATTTTCTGAAAAATAGATCCCTAGATACTTGTAATGTTGGACCTTTTCAAGTGGTAGCCCGTCCAAATTATAGACTGATCTCACGGGAAGACGTTTACGGGAAAATGACACATACTGGCATTTAGCAGTGTTCAAAGACATGCCCCATTTAGTGCACCAACAATGAATTTTGTTCAGATCACTCTGTATACTACTTACATCAAGATCATTTCGTATATTCCTGTAAATCGCACAATCGTCAGCATATAATCTCACTTTACATTCAAGCCCTTCAACAATGTCATCTATAAAGACTAGAAATAGCAAAGGCCCCAAGACAGACCCTTGGGGCACGCCAGACGTTACGGTGACATTCGTTAAATTAGTACCATTGATTACAACGTTTTGAGTTCGCCCAGATAAGTAACCTCTAATCCAGTCTACTACTTCAGGGTGTATACAGAGAGAAGATAATTTATATAACAATAAAGCATGAGGAACGGTATCAAAGGCTTTGCGGAAATCCAAAAAGATGCAGTCTACCTGAAAACCAAGATCAAAATAATAAAAGAGATCATGAGAAAATTCTACCAGTTCAGTCGTGCACGACAAGCCAGGCCTGAAGCCGTGTTGAGCATTTGAGAAGAAATTATTGTTTTGGAGATGTTTCATCACAGAGCTGTAAATAATGTGTTCTATAGTTTTGCAGCATATGCATATAAGAGAGATTGGTCTGTAGTTTTGCAATG